>NC_089764.1:15385120-15512620 GCF_040412425.1 Macrobrachium rosenbergii
ATATATATATATATATATATATATATATATATATATATATTACTGGAACTAACGATTACAAAGGATTCAAAATACTGAAATATTCAAGAAAAAACAACTAGAACAGTGTCCCTGGAAATGCAGTATCTTGGTTCCTCGGGAGATATCCTTAGCATTCCCGCGGGTATCCTTGGCTTTATCCTCGGGGCATCTTTGGGTACCTTTGGGGGTCCTTTGGGTCACGCGGGATGAAGTGATGCCGAGAGATATCAGGAGAGGAAGAGAGAAATTTAGAGAGAGAAAAACATCTCGTCCAAAATGTCAAAATCAGAGAGAAAAGTAGTTTTATGGCGATCGAATATGGAGTCGAAAGATATGCATAATTATGTGATTTTTGCTTCATAAGAGAATGAAAATGAACGATAGTATGAAATTAATGCAGCGCAGAAGAAATGAATGAACTTATCAACTAGTTCTTACTGATGGAGAAAAGAAAGGCGCCGAGGAGTTTCATGAGGATAAGCAACAATTTCAATTGCCTAGTTGTATACGTTGTTATGATAAATTATGCAATGAATTTATAGATCATAATATCTAGAAAAAATGGATACTATTAGGTTTACAGGAAAAACACCCAGGATCAGAGTAGTAACATACAGAAAAAATGTTTGATTAAAATAGATTACCATAAACAGAAAACTGGACGAGAAAACTAAAAAAAAAAAAAAAATCAAAGCACTTTCTATCCCTCACATCAAAGTACATTAAATGCAATTATTTTAGTTCTCCGTATTTGTCTTTCGTATTCTTGATATCCTTTTCCCAACCCAACCTTCATATAGCTTTACCTACTTGCCATTCCCCTCACAATGAAACGAATCCTTGTTTTGTTTTCCTTCAGATTTTCAGCGTATCACGAGTTATTTCGTTATTGTTCATGATGATTGTCGAGTGTGTGTGTTTTTTCTTATAATTTCTCCAGACATCTATTCAACTATTTCGTATTGCAATTTTACCTGTGAACCAACTGTTCACCTCTTGATATAGACTTAAAATTAAGGTAACTCTACCTCGTTCATTTCTCGTTTTATATCAGGAGTCAATGACCTTTCTTGGAGAAACGCTAGTGATTTTTGTAAGAGCCTTCCATCACTTTTATCTTCTCCATTGGTCCTGTATTCTAACACTCCCTTCGGCAAGATACAAAAATTTTCTTCACACTTCTCTGCTTTTCTCTCTCTGAATGCCGCCTTATTTTTATAACTTTCCTCCACTGCCCTTCCTTTCTCCCTCGCAATCATTTTTCCTCCTCTCCTGATCAATAATCTAGGTTCTTTCTGTTTCCACCTCTTCATTTTATATACTGATGACAAGATAACACTAGCGTGACCGTAGCTGCTCCAACCCTTCACTGTACTTGGAGGGATTTATTGGGGTTTGCTCTTTGCAACCAACTGCTTATGCATTCCCCGTATGTAAGTACGTAAACTTGACTGTAAGAAGAGAAGTGTTGACAATAACCGTATTTTTGACTCCAACAACATGTACAGTACGTGTTAGGTGACGTTAATCTTTCTGCGAAGTTCACGATAAGAAGTAACGGCATTGTGATATAAACTGAATTATAAGCTTTGCTGAATAGAGAACGTGAGTCTGAGTTGATGAAATTCAGAAACAAAAGTACACTGCGAAAATAAAAAAAAAAAAAATGGAATAGTTCAGTCCTCTGCTATGCGTGAAATATAAAACTGTAAGTTTCGTGTAAATTATTAGAGCGAAAGAACATGACGGAAATAAAAATAAAATGGAGTTCGGTTGGCTAAACTTCGTACGTTGTGAATTATCTTTTTTTCCGTTTACTCTACAGAATTATCTTACGGAATAGTTAGGATGATTCTGCTGCACAGTGAAAGTTTGAAAAAATTCTTAATTCTTAAATCAATTGGGGATAAATTTTATGAGACATTGATATCGATCACGACAACTCTATGTCTAAATAAATTGCTAGTAGAGCGTACGTGTTCATTGGCAGGTACAGGGAATGGATATTAATGCTTTAATCGTGATGGTCTATTATTAAGCCATATTTGATGGTTGTAAATGCATAGAGTGACTGATCAGAGGTAATATAAATTAAATCTATCAGTCTCCTTATAAACTTCTAAGACAAACTGGGAATTATAATATTGTACGCTTTACTATTTGTAAATACTTTTTAAAGCACAGAGCAACTTCGCATGTCACTATGGATATGGCCCCTTCAACTTTATTGACAGGCAAGAAGATTACAAACAGGTTGGTCAGCAAAGGCAAAATGTTTAAACAAATTATACCATTTAGATAAAATTAGGAAATTTAATCCTTCATCTAGTGATAGCGTTTGATCAAATCAATCTCAAAATAGAAGGATTCCTGGTTAAGTAGCAAGAGAAATTGGTTGTCTTCTCTGTATTACAAATGGGGAAAGGAAAAATTGTCAGAGGTCAGGTTGATCGTTTGTGAATTAGACTCAGGTAAGTTTCTTAACATCATGTAAGAAGCTTAGCGCCCAAAGAACCTGATTTGAAATCTGATTATTCCTCAGGAAGTTCTAAGTGTGTGGTCGGTGGAGTAGGCGGGCGGGGGTGAGGGCAGGGCTGCGATACATTCCTAGGCGGGCGGGGTGAGGGTAGGGCTGCGATACATTCTTTACTGAGGTGACAGAGCAAATCCTCATGATGGGTTACTTATGCATGAGACGGTTTTAAAGGAGATTTCACGTGAACGTAATTACATTTCAGGCAGGAAGTGTATAATAAGATTTGTAATTTCCTTTAATATATGTCTGTGAATAAGTACACAAACATCTTGAATATTGCATCAGTAATATTGCACCTACATCGACAAAAATAACGGCAGTATAAAAGAGGCTCGAGACCGCAAGCTTTGCCAACGGGATGTTACGTAACATCCCTAAAGTCAGACAAAGGTACATTCGCTCTACGTACTTATTTCAAGTGGGTAATTCCGGATGAAATTTTGTGTTATTCTCTTCGCTGAGCATCAGCGTCCAGATTCAGTTGACGTGTCACGATTTCACACAGATCGGTACCATCGGTACCAATGGTCTTTCGTTCATTCTATACATTTTGTTGTTAAGTTTTATTAATCACATACTGCCATAACCAAGGTCCTTTAAATACACTCTGAAAGGTCGGCTCATCAGTGAGCTACGCGCATGTGGGTGGAGGTTTTGTGACGTCAGTCGTAGGCAGCGGTGGCCGAGGCTTGCCCTGAATTCCTGACAATAATACACTACCGCCTGATCTGTGCGTCACGTTTATTAACTTCCAGCAGCCATGCCTTCAGTTTGTGCTGTATCTGGATGCCATAATAATAGCAAAAAGACCATTGATTTGGGTATTCGATATTTCCGTCCCCCTCCCCCCAAAAAAAGAAAAAACGAAAAAGAAATGGATATATGCTTGCAAACTCGCAGACGATGCTAATTGGAAGTGCTCTAATTTGTTCAGTCCATTTTAAAGTGAGCACTATGCTGATACTCCCTGTTTGATATAGTTAATTACAAATAATTTTTTGGGACCACGGTTTTCTTATAGAAAATGGAAATGGTGTATCTGATTTCTGTATCCGTGAAATGCTAACTAAAACCTTATCATAGTATGCTTTAGCATTTGGCTTACAAAGACATCTTGTAAAGTATGCTGTACAGCTACTTTCAAATTCATATGCAAAGGCATTGTGTTTTTCAGGAGAAAAGGCTTACTAGAGAGCAACAATTGGAAGGAAACTGCCGCTTTTATGGCTACAGTAAATAAATGGTTCGATGTCGTGTATTTTTCCATGATGTTTGGTGACATAACGGCTCGCAATGCATTTGGAATAAATTCGGATAGCCAGAAAAGTGTTTTACAAAAAATGACTGATGTTATGCTGGGAATGAAAGTAAAGAATCCCAAATTTAATTGCCTTTACAAATTCCGGAAAGGTGTGATATTATTTTGCCACTCAATGATTGGACTACATAACATGCTAAAAAAAAGTCATGACATTTCTTTTATTATGACGCAGAGATTAAACAAGACTGTCTTCAAAGTCTTTTTTGGATGCATTAGGCAGATGAGGGATTCTCATGATCATCCCAATGCAGTTAATTTTAAATACAGATTGAAAAACTTTTTGCTAGGTAGGGATATTGAACGTGTTAGTGAGAAGGCAAACTGTTACAAAGGAAATGAAAACCTTGACCCGTTATCCCATGGAATGGTATCATCTGGACGTGATGGAAACGGACCCAATAAATCTTTTCATGACAGGGAACTGGCCTTGGAAATATGTATGATAAACATACATTTTAGAGACCTGGAATTTGATGCGGATCTTAAGAATGACGAAATGTTTTCTGAGGAAACTGAATTCACTAAACGTCAGAAATCAGGAGACACAATGGGAGTTGTTATCGAAGAAGAGCCCTTAAGATATATCAGTGGATATGTAATGAAAAGGTTTTCTTTTAAATATCCAAATATAGGTTACGTTGTTCCTGGATTATATACTGATACAAAAATAACCTTGAGATCTTAATTCCATTCCCATTAAAATGACCTCTTTGTTCTGTGAATGTTAGGATTAAAATGGGAGTTCATTGTGGCAAAAAACAACTTTCTCTATGTTAATCCTTACCTCTGTTTAGGATTTAGTACCTAGGACAACTTTCACTACCTTAATCCATACCTCTTTGTGTAGGATTTAGTACCTAGGACAACTTTCTCTACGTTAATCCATACCTCTTTGTGTAGGATTTAGTACCTAGGACAACTTTCTCTACATTAATCCATACCTCTTTGTGTAGGATTTAGTACCTAGGACAACTTTCTCTACGTGAATCAATACCTCTCTTTGTAGGATTAAGTGAAAAGCAGTACATTCCAGTAGAGCTTTGTGTTCCCCGGAGTGGCATCTCTGGACCCTATGAGTCTTGTTAAGAAGCATCAGATTATTATGAAAATATCATTCTTTGTTGTATGGTCTGCCATAAGGAAACTCTGTACTTTCAGTGAAACAAAATAAAAATGTTTATCCTTTAGAAGTACTCTCCTGGAAAGGTATCCTTGCATCGTGTTATTACCTGGCAGAGTCAGCGCTGTCAGAGGACTGTCCGGCGCGTGACGTCATGCGCAAAGGGATCGTATTTTAGCTCACTGATGAGCCGTCCACTCTGAGTTAATTTAAAGGACCTTGGCCATAACATTTTGTGAAGGTTTGCTTTAAGGAGTCAATGCACTTTTTGGCTCAATCCAGATGAACGAATGCGTTATATGAACAACTTACAATAATAAGTAATAATACACAGCTATGAAGAAACGAATTCTATGAACATTTTTATAGAAGGCTACCATTCAGATCACACTATAACTAATAAATATGCTTCATACGGACATCTTTCTTTAGCATTGTTTTCTTATTTATCATCTGTATTTTAACAAACTAACAAATCAGGAAATCTAATTCAAAATTTCGTCTGTATATGCGTTTATTAATCTGATTTAGTTTTGTCCTATAACAGCGCAAAGTGATGACATTAACCACCGACTCAAAATTTATTCACCCCAATATTCCTTAAGATCACGAATGTTTACATTTTACTGTACACTTTCCGTAGCCTTTCCCGGCGCGGCGATGGTGATTTCACCATTGCAAAGTTTCTCCTCCTCGACCTCATCGCGATCTTCTTTTATTTTTTCCCTCCTTATAGCCTTTATGGTTATCCTCTTGTTAGTATTGCCTTCCTGATATCGCCTTCCCTGCCACTTATTTTCGCTAATAATCCAGGGTTATTACCTTCTTATTACTTCGTCTGCTTCTTCAGTTTTTCTTTCCCGTCTCTTTCTTCAGATATTCCTCTTGCTCTCTGTTCGTCTCTTTGTCCGTTACGCTAATCCTTATCAGTTTTATTCTCTCTAATTCTGTCTGTCTGTCTCTGGGCAAGGCATTATTTTTTAATGGAATAATTTACAGTTACCAAGCGCAATAATATCGTGGAGATTAGCATTGAGCATTCACACGTAAAGATTTTGGAGAATAGACAGTGTTATCAAAACTCTAAGATTATTTGGAATTTATTTTTTTTATTAATTAAAAAGCAAAGAGTCTTTTTCTTACGCTGTACTTGTATCTCGTTTTGTTAAGTCAGTCACATCATTTGTTAGTCTTATGAATCCACCCAAATTTTTCTCCATTTATTTTTCCTTTTCTCCCTTTTTCCTAGTTATTCTTATTTCATGCTATATACAAAGAGTTAGTTTTTCCATTAACTTCAAGCTTTTTCACAATGATCAGACGATATTAATTATACATTGAATGAAACCCATTTATGAAAGTTGGAAAAAGTTTATACATTCATTCGTACCAATACGGTTTAACCTATTTTAACTGTTTTATTAATAAAGCTGATGTCGAATTCTATGTAAATGATTTAGTCTTCTATTGAGCTGAGCATGTTCAAACTCTCTTTAATCTCGAAGGAGTATATTTATATCTAATTTATCTCTAAACACTCTTCTAGTAAAGTTATGTAACCAGCTCTTGATGTTGATTCATTTGCTTAGTTTTACAAATTATGGTCTTATTGAATTTGTGTTTAGAATCTTACCATTATTAAGTGACGACAAAGAAGAAATCTTTATATTTTTTATAGTTTTTAAAATTTCCTTACTAAATGTTATTTCACTTGTATTTGATGGTCTTTGTAAAATAGCAATTTACTTTTTCTTGTTGTATCAAAACCTAGCCACCGTGTGGATGGGCAGAAGCCAGCCCAACTCAGTGATGCTTACAACACAGGATAAGTGGGGAGGGTTGGATTCAGGAAGGGCATCCGTCCTTAAAAAATCAGCCAAGACCAGTTATGAAATAAGCCGTTTACGTTATAATCAGAGGTGTTAGGCTTTAAAAACAGCGACCCCGACTAAGGATTAAGCTGAGAAGAAGAAGATTAAGATAATGTTCATGAAATATGTTCACACTTTTTAAATCTCTGTTCCTCCTGCCGTTTTGCTTACCTCTGTACAGGATAAAATCGGCTTGAAAACAGAACATTTTACATATTTATGATAACCTTTTACATCAATAATTGCGTGTTAATACTAGTCCAACGATCTGTGCTCACAACCTGCCCTCTTTTCTCTGTAGTTCTGCTGCCACCGATTGATCATTCAAAATGCATTACTTTATTGTAGTCCGTGATCTGTTGTATTTCCTTGATGCTTCTCATATTTTATGTTTTGATTATTTAATGTTTTTGCCTACGGCTTCTGACCTACACCGATTCACGTAGAAAGTTCCTGCTTACTCACCAATTTAAACCTGTGGCATATGAATTTTTGTGTGCGTTTTTTTTTTTTTGCTTATGTTCCATATCCTGAAAACTGTAGCATTGCATTACACAAGATTCACATTAATGCAGTGTCTTCTGTACATAAAACTTGTTTATGGGCTTCCTATGTGCCTTATTACCAGTGCTAATCAATATGGAGACATTCAATTTCAATTTCGCATCTTTCTTGAAGTCCTTGTCGTTACTGGTGAGGTCTTTCGGTCCCCAGTCCTCTTCTTTTATATGTTTATAAAAGTCTTAGGTCCCATCATCACCTGTGACGTTTGCCATTGTAATCTTGTGATATTTTTCTTCAAAAGTGTAATTTTTATTTCGCCTTTTTTCGTAGTTTTGTTTTTATAAACTTCTAGCATTTCTGTCGTGGTAAATTTCATGAGGGGCGATAAGGTATCCAGAGATGATTATTCTTTATCTTTGTTTATCAATAAATATGCCATATCTGCACTCTTATCACAGTGATTGTGGTATACCACACGTTACAAAAATCACAATGGTTCTAAAAACTTTAATTTATCATAGTAAATATACGACATGAATCTTCTTCTGCTCCTCCATTATCTGATTAGTCGTAATTTTCTATTACGTATTTTTCACTGAAATAATTTTACTCCCATTTCTCTTTCGTTTTCCATTTTTCATATATTTTCATTTCTGTTTACTTTGCCCTGAGATCGGAAAACGTTTCCTTATTTCCACTTTCTTCTAATCATGAAAGAGAAGACCGACGCCTAGCCCACAAGAAGTGTGTCATTGTCATACGCTGATGAGTAAGAAAAATCTATATGAAAAGCGGATGTGTTTAAATAAAAAAAAACACACGTGGTGGTAGGCAAACCAAAAATATATAACGGAATTGGAACGGAAGTGTTTAAAACCACGAAGAACCAAAGAGATGTTGATAACTCGATTTCTTAGGCAGATATATTGTTTTAGAAGTTATCTGTTGGAAGTATGAGAGTGGACGGCAATAAAAACGCTCAAATTCATCGTTATCAAGCATGCAGTAGTCTAATAAGGGACTATACAGTATAATAAATAAACATTCGTCTGGCGTCTACTACTACTACGAACAAATGAACTTTCAACTTCGAAAGCAAATGACATTTCTTAAAATCACCGTTATTCCCAGCATTAACATTGTTTCTCGAAAATGAAATATCATTCTGTCTAGAGGGGAAAAAGTAGTTTCATGTTCCATTTCCCCAGGAATCCAATTTCAGGAAATCTAAAAGTTTACTCAGGATTCTACAACGTGATATGTTTCTGTCATTTCTCTGACATATATATATCTCCCATGAATGAGGATTTCACTTGTTGGTAAATAACTGCGTAAGTTTTTTTTTTTTTATCTTCCTTTGCCTTGGTCGATACTGGAAATTTTGGGGACTGGAACATAGAATAAGGAAGTTAGGGGTGAGTGATGGGCGGGGGGATCCTGCGAATACAAACACTGGGGAATAGTTAGGATACAGGGAAGGATAAGTGAGGATTTGAGAGGTTTGAGAATGAAAAATACGAATGTGAAGCTGGAAAGACAGCACCTTCATAAGATATATATATATATATATATATATATATATATATATATATATATATATATATATATATATATACACACACACATACACACACATATATATGTATAAACAGCAAGAAGGCACTAAAGCAGACAGCTTGGTACATGGTTTTCCTTTATTCAGGGCGGCCTACGTTTCGAGATCCTTGTCTCATCCTCAAGGCTAAAAATACAAAGTAAAATATACAAATACAGCAAGAAGATTTAGGATATATGTACAAATAAAATATGATAAAGTAAAACATCAGTAAAAAGGGTAAACCTAAAATAAAATTGTTAAAAAAAGAAGAAAGAAAAATAGAAAATTTTTAACTAACAGACCTTATTCCTCGAAGTGTTGCTGTATGAAAAACAAAAAACATAAGGTGGGGTGTGGTTTAAGCTATATACAGGGAGTGGACGAGGAATGATTGTTCAAAGAGGGAACAAGCTTTTTGATCGTTAACGATTCAAGAATAGGGAGGTGGTGTTCGTGTTGACTGGTTAGTATAATCTTAAAATCATTATAGTTTATTTTACTTTTGCATAGTTTTATGTTTCTAATATTGGATGTTTCGGGATTAGACAACTTGCACCCAGTGCGAAAGCTAACGCCAATATGTGCGTCATCTGACCTTAAGCAGTCGGTGTGTGTTTCCCACGTATGTCTGACAATGGCATTGACAGCAAGTAAATAAATAAACAACACCGGACTGCATTAAAGGAACCGCCAATAGTTCTTGGGTTCTTAAATATGAGCTTCACGTCAACTGCAGGAAAATAATTCGTTAAAATCCTTTTAGATTGGGTAGGAAAGAGGTGTCATGTGTGAACGGAAAACTTATATAATATGTTAATTTATGTGCCAAGTGTGTGGTAGCAGGAGGGTGAAAGGACTTATCAATGCTCTCAACATACTTTAAAAATAAATTGGATGGGTAGCAGTTGGATTTAAAATAATCATAAAGAAAACCTATTTCCTTGTGAAAAGATGCCAGTCGGATGTATGTTATGGCCCTGTGGAGGAGAGTGGACAGGGAATTCAATTTAAAATTATAAAAGCACGAACTGTAAAAATTCTGCCCAAGACCAGTAAAGGTTTTCTTGCGGAACACACCAGTATGAAATCTCTTTTCTTCACGGATGACGATGGTGTCTAAAAAGGATAATTGGTTATTATTTTCTAATTCATAAGTAAATTTTATGTTATTATGTAGCGAATTAGCATACTGCAAAAAAACTGGTCAACGTTCTTTAAAAAAGGACAAAAGTGTCGTCAACATAACGGCGATAAAATAACGGCTTGAAAACAGAGGGACAGCTGTATATAGAGAACTTCGAGGAATAAGGTCTGTTAGTTAAAAATTTTCTATTTCTTTCTCTCTTTTTTTTTTAACAATTTTATTTTAGGTTTACCCTTTATTACTGATGTTTTACTTTATCATATTTTATTTGTACATATATCCTAAATCTTCTTGCTGTATTTGTATATTTTACTTTGTATTTTTAGCCTTGAGGATGAGACAAGGATCTCGAAACGTAGGCCGCCCTGAATAAAGGAAAACCATGTACCAAGCTGTCTGCTTTAGTGCCTTCTTGCTATTTTGCTGAGGAATAGCCTCGATTTCACACCAATGTATGTATAAACATATACACACATATTATATGTATGTATATAAGAGAACGGCAGATTAGAAGAACCAGTACACATGTACGAAGGGAATATTTGAGATTAGTTTGATGAGGTACCAATCTGAATTATAAATCGAACACTACAAATCTGATAAGATGAGAATTGACATTGAAATCACCAATAGGTGATACATAGAATAAGCAACAAATGATAAATGAATTCTGGAAAGTATTTCTCCACGAAATTATGAAAAACAGCCGCAAGATAAAGGAAAAGTCAGATGAGAGAAAAGGAAGTGCTTCATTTCAACTGAGATAGAACAGAGCCAGTCGTCCCTAACTCCATTATCCAAAGGAAGAGGGCGTCATAGTTCAGATGTTGTGAAGGAAAGAGGAAATGAATTAAAGAAGAGACGTAAAGAATAAGGCAAACAAATTGCTGGTTTTTTATATTCTTAATATTCTTAGACTCTGGAACTTCGAACATATGAATTGATTGGATGACGGGGGTATTGTGACACTCAATTTTAAGTAAATCGTTGTTATTATTATTATTATTATTATTATTATTATTATTATTATTATTATTATTATTATTATTATTTATTTATTTCCATACATTCATAAATATTAAGTGACAGGGACCCACAAAAAAAAAATATTTTAGATGATGGAAAGGAAGATTATACAATGCAATAATGAAGACAACAATAAGTATATGTAAACAGAAGAATGATTGAAAAAAAGGAAACTGATACATAAATAAGTCGAAAAAAATAAGACACAGGAAGACACTCTTTATTATAAAGTTATTCTACACAGAAATGAATTATTTAGTTACAGGCGAAGGCTGATCAGACTTCTCTAAAAAATACTGAAGTATTTTGTCACAAAATTTAAAACAACTTATAGTGTTTAACCTAATTACAAAATTCACAATAATTATAAAGCTTTTATTTTATGAAAGGAAAACGAAAAGGTAAGACATTATGAACCTAACGCTTTCCGCCCTTTATAAAAAAGTTGGATATTTCCACCACAAAATGAACCCAAAAAGACTAATGAATCTTGTTTCATGAACGCCCTCGGGGCAAGAAGTACAGCGCCCTCAATTAGTCTAGGCTAAAAAAAAAAGGAAAAAAAGGCATAGCAGAGGAAATAAAAAATAAAGAAAACGGAACGGCCCATAAAGAAAGAAAAGGAAATGATGGGAAAGATGGTTTGTATAAAGAGAAAAGGCCGGTGAAATGTGAAGAGGTGGGCACGAAAAACATCACCCGCATTCTCCGAGATGATCTTTGCCAGTTTAAATCTTTGGTATCTCCTCTGATTCATCTGTTGAACGAATCTGTCCAAATTGCAGGTAAACATTTTCGGTACAAACCGATAGATAAGCGAGACCTGTTTCATGGTTCTTATAGAATAACAATTATCGTGTATGGTGGATAGCATACCAAATTCATCATCACTGACTATTATTATATATTACTTTTATTTGAAACGAAAACTTTGTTTACGGGAAACACTTCTACAAATTATTCACTTCGGTACTATCAAGTATGCTATTTCGAGGGCGTTCATATACAAGAAGGGGAATGCTATGAGTAAAGCAAATAACAGTGAGTGAACAACGGTACTGAGGTACCTCCGAGAGGAAACTGCTGACATAAAACCCGGAGGAATTGCAGCAGAAGCGGCGCACGTGAGATGGAGCGGATCCATAAGAGGGCCAGAGAAAATGCACGGACAAAATTTATAGGCAGGACGAAAGTTGACGGAAAATTTATGAGAATAAAAGAGCGCAGGACAACGAAAACTTTGTAACAGCAATGCGCAAATCTAAGAGAAGAATAGAAGATTTATGCCAAAGACCAAGCGCTACCATCCATGAGGTCATTCATCGCTGAAAGGAAATTGAGAGAAAAGGAGGTTATAGAGGTGTAACAGGAGGAATACCTCGCAGTTGCACTATGAAACAATTGTTAGGAGAGGGTGGAAAGTATGATAAGAAAGAGAATATGAACGGAGGCAAAGTTAAAGGAATGAAAGGGGTTGCAGCGAGTGGGCGAAAGGACGCTGCAAAGAACCTTGAAAAATGCCTACAGTGTACCGCGTGAGGTGCAATGCTGGCACTATCCCTCTGCGGGGTTCACAAATATAGTTTTTGTTGGTTGATAATGTTCGTCTGAATATTAATGTTTTATATTTTTTTAATATGTTAAAGGTAATTTTAAAGGAAAATATGAAATGTTACTTTGAAGGAAAGTGGGAAAACATTTGTCGGAGAGAGAGAGAGAGAGAGAGAGAGAGAGAGAGAGAGAGAGAGAGAGAGAGAGAGACTGTTTTTGCCTCGTGCATCAATCGGAAAAGATATGAAGAGAGAAAGAAAACAGGGTGAAGAAGAAAGAATCAAAATCAGTTACAGATACCAAAGTTATACGTAAAAACAAGTGAATGAGGTGGGAAGATAAGAAAATATAAATAGTAATTGATCTGTAAAAGATAAAGCCAAAGAGGATCTAAAAAATACAACGGCTTCAGAATTCAGAAAAATGTTTGATTTTCCTTCAGTGGTACCTCTCAAAAAAATATAGTCTATCGATGGTAACGCTTAGATTAAGATGAATAACAACAAAAGATATTGCTACTCGAACTTATCGATGGACAAGAGAAGACTAAATAAAGAAAAAAAAAAAAAAGAAAATCACTAAAATCTGAAAGTGTTAGTGTGAGGGTGATAAAGTCTCTCAATAAAAAAATCTTTTCTTAGGAAAATTTTTTTTGGAAGGGTGATAAATAAATAAGGAGGTTGTTAAATGAGACGAAGAAAATAAAAAAAAAGGACATAAATGACGAAAAATACAAAAAAAAAAAAAACGAAGCAAAGTTTACAAGGATTTCATTGATGAATTTTAGAAATACTTGTTAGAAAATAAAGGACATCAATAAAGCAATTTTTTTATTTCCTTTACAAATCAGTAAAAAAATATATAAATCGCTGTGAGTACATGAGTAAAATTATGTGAAAAGTAAAATAACAAAGAAGCCGAATTTCAACTAAGTTTGATAACTGAATATTTTTGTCACCCGGCTGGTTCCTCCCTTCCACGGATGGTCGATTTGCTTCCTCATATATTTTAGTCTTTTCTCGAGTTTTTCATCCTTCAATCTTCCTCACCAAGAGCTTTATATTCTTGTCCTTTTTTTTTTTTTTTAACTCTTTAGCGTCTGAGCCTCAGCGAGAATTGTTGCAGGACGTGAGAATATATCTTTTATTTGCAGCGTAAGGGAGGTTAAAGGTGAGAGGATCAATACAATCTTAAGAAACTGAGGCAAAGGAAGAAAAGAAATTGAATAGTGTTCATATCAGAGAGAAAAGAAATGGCATAGAAAGAAAGGTCTGTAAGTAATAAGAAACATCAAAATATCATCAGAGAAAACTTCTAGACTAAACGGAGGAGAGGAAATTTGAAATTACACGACAAAGAAAGTTGAAAACGACACGAGAATTTCTAGGTAAGTAAAAAAAGCAAAAATGAAAAAGTAAGCACAGTCATCATCAATAATTCAACAAACGCACAAAAGTCTCATTCCGAACTTTGCGAAGCCTTTACATTTCTACCACGTTTGCTCATATTTGCAACTGGGATTTTGATATACTTCTCCGTCTGTAGACACGCGTATTTACGTGGAAAAATGAAATAATAGAATGTTTTAATTTAATAAAAAAAAAAAAAGAGTCTTAGCTACAGTCCTAGCTTTTTTTTTTTTTTTTTTTGCTCGAAAGGTGATGAAATTAGGCGCATTTGGAAATATTTAATAGATGAGAAATAATCATATGCCAAAAGGAAATACTAGAATCTTACATGCGGAAAAAAAATTAATAATGCAACTCTTATGGAATTACAGGAGAGAAAATTATAAGAAAGAAAAATAGAAGAGAATAGGATGGTGTTAGAAAGAGTGGGAATTTACAAGTTGCACCAGAAGAAAGAAAAATACAGTGGTTCAAGGAACAAGAAAGAGCTGAGGTGAAGGTAGGCAATAACATACTTATTAAAATCAGTTGAGGAATAACAACTGAAAAAAACAATCATTTTTAATATCAAAATATCGGGGAAGAGAGGATATTAATGAAATGTTCTTTCCCTAATAGGAAAAAAGTATAATTCGATTAGATGACACGACTGAGCCTACAATATATTAGTTCATGCTTCAAACGAGGGAGAATACCATGGGCAGGTGTACACACACACACACAAAAAAAAAACTATCGGGGAGATGAACAAAGAAAAGAGCAAGAAAGAACAAAAGGAACAGAAAAAGTTCATGAAAGCCGCTAGACAAAATTTTGGAGAAACAAAAGCCATGCAAACAAAAAATTTCAATTTTTCCAAAGTATTCTATGGCAGGTCAGTGGGTTTCACGTCTGTGATTTGGCAGTGTGATTCTGCTAGGTTGTCTTCCAATAAAATTGCATCTTTTTGGCACCATCAAAATTTAATGGGGATTCATTATAAAGGTCAGGCTCATTGAGCTTCCTACTCCAGCCGGTACCCAGACAGAGAGAGAGAGAGAGAGAGAGAGAGAGAGAGAGAGAGAGAGAGAGAGAGAGAGAGAGAGAGATGCTAATGCAATTAGAGTTCAAAAAACTCTCACTTGCACCTTTGACCTCAACGTGATATACTGTACTGACCCTTACACCAAACCCCAGGTGTCTGTTGAATGTTCCCAAGCAAATATGCACGAATTTCGTCGCAGATTAAGAGAAGAAGAAGATTTGCTAGCAAAGAGAAGATCTGAGAGCTGTAAGAGGAACAGCAACGCCATGAAAGTACAAAAGATCTGTCCAGCAAAATGGAATTTGGACGCAAACGGAAAGAAAAGATAACGACGACTATTTGGCTTAATTTGATAAGGCCAACGGATATCACTTCAATATATTTTACTTGCCTCTGATTTCTATCCTTTTCAGTTTAAGTGACTTAAATTTAAGTGTAAAATTATCAGTTTGTTAATTTTTCATATGTACCCTATATCAAAAGTTTCAATAGTCCTCGACTATGAGTCTGTTTACATTAAAACATTTTGTTTTTTCTAAGCATTCATATTTTCACTTAACAGTAAGCAATTTATCCATTCACATTTGTGTCTTTTATTACAGTTTCGGATTAGAAATTTCATAATCATGAGAGGTGAATTTATCAAGGTGACACTTTTTCTCGGAAGAAAGCTATCCCACACTTTTCTAAAAACATTAATACATACACACACATATATATGTATATATGTATGTATTTAAGGCAGACTTTTTTTTTTATCTAATCTCTTATCTTATTGAAATCTAGCTTATGCATAGCAAATCATCTTTGAGCTGTAGTATAAAACAATATTGATAATTTCAGAGCAAAGTTACTGACTATGGTTCTTTTGTTCTGTTTCCCATAAAGTGTGTTGATGGAGATAGAAAAGTTAAGGGATTAAAAGAAGGTAGAGAAAGAAGAGAAGCAAACAAAGGTAATAGCATGAGAAGATTTATAAGGAAGGGGAAGAACCATGAAATGTAACAGGGACAAAACTGCAATAAAAGGAGAGAAGAACTGTCTCACAAAATGAAATCGAAGAATCAAAAAAAGAAAATAAATCACATTTCATCAGCTAAAAGGAATAAAATTGATAAATTGAAAGCCAAGGCATGAAACCAAAAATGATCTTCATAATGCAAAATAATCCCACTCCAGCAATAATTGAACTCTGTGAAAATGAACTCTGAAAAGAGAAAGTGGAGAAGTGAAAATGTTTCATTCACTTCGGCTGACCATTTCATTACCTTCGTCCTTCATTTTTGTTCAGCAAAACTTACGGTTCAGTTCACTTAACCGATGCACCTCAGTCTTTTCCCGAGGTTGTTTTGAGCGCCTCTTTTTTCCCTTTTCTTTGCCTTTCCCCTTCAGGCCTTTTTCGACGCTGCTCTCTCCTGATTTGTTTATTGGAAATGCCAAACGTCTCTCTCTCTCTCTCTCTCTCTCTCTCTCTCTCTCTCTCTGTTTTCTGGTACATGTATATGTACCTGCGACTTGTGTACGTTGATGGGATAATCATAGGGAGGCAAAGTGCAAGAACAACAACAACAACAACAACACCAGCAACATCAACAAAATCCTTTTGTAAGAGGAAAGGGAAAACATGGCTGAGAATAACATTGGTTGTGCTTTAAGCCTCTTCTTGACCCTAGAGAAAGTGAGGAGATGAAGTCTGATAAAATATGGAACTTTGAATGGATACTGAAGAACAAATACGATTATGGAAGAAGGGGAAGGGCGTCATTATGAATATAGAAATAGTAGGCAGCATATTAAAAAAGGAAACAATGAAAGGAGACAGGCTTGAATCAGAGTGAAAAGATTTTTATTAGGATGGAAAGATAAATGACGTATATAGCAGGGGATAGTAGAGCATTTTATATAAAAAAAAATTAAATGCAATAATCGGAAGAGAAATCATAGCTAAGAAATACGAATAACAACGAGGTGAGGAGAAGGAGAGTAGTCTTTAGGAATGTTGAGCATATTAATAAAAAAAAAGGAAAACAAAGACATTTGATAATCAGAAAGATGAGTCTGAAGATGGAAAAATAAGATATTCGGAAAGACAAAAATAAGATAACCGAAAGTTAGAAAAGAACACTTAACAAGAATTGTTGTTGGTTGTATGTACATCTGATGAAAATATAAAAGAAAAGAAAGCAAGAAACAATAACATCAGCTGGGACAATAACAGAACAAATGAATGACATGCTAGCGCAAAGGTGATAAGGGTCACTCGTACAAGGGGTAGACAGGAATTATATGAATGGAAGGGAGGTGTAAATTTAGAATAACAAACACAGACGAAAATCATTGCAGAATATAAATCACTGGATGAGATATGATCGACTGAAAGAAAGGAGGGAATAATATTTTACAATATCGGGGAATCTCTGGAAGATGAGCCTCAACAAAGATAAAGTGATGATGCGTAATTTGGTGTATCTAATATTAGAGAGAATTCATTCACTGAAATTAGTAAGTTCCTAAGTAATATATATATTTGAATTTATCATTTACGGAAAATGATGTGAAATGCAAATCGATTACGCAGTGGTAATTGCGAGTTGTTTTGACTTTAACGACGAACGGAAAGCGTGTCAATTGATTTGACCTACTTAGTGGCATATAATATACATATATATACAGTATATATATATATATATATATATATATATATATATATATATATATATATATATATATATATGTGTGTGTGTGTGTGTGTGTGTGTGTGTACATATACTAGCTGACCAACCTGGCGCTGCCAGGGGAAACTCTGAATGACAACTGATAAACTCTCTCTCTCTCTCTCTCTCTCTCTCTCTCTCTCTCTCTCTCTTTCCTGTTAAGATACTTGCTTCAATTAAATTGCCCAGCATTTTTGACATTTTATATTTCACCCCTTCTCACCCGCCTCCTCTTCCTATCAGGGCTGAACTTGGACTTAAAAGCCTTCGGGAGTGTCACTATTCATCTCAGCGACCTTGCAAACTATGGATTAGACACTATAATATCTATTGTTTTCGGTTGGTTTTACATGTCATCCCCTTCCCACCTCTTCTCATCCCCCTACCTATTGGGGCTGAAGTACGACTTAAAGGGCATTGGGAGTGTCACTATTCATCTCAGCGACCTCAAAAACTATGGATTAGTCATTAATATCTGTTGTTTCTGGTTATTTTTACGTATCACCCCCTTCCCACCCCTTCCTACCCTCCCTTCCTATCGGGGCTGAACTTGGACTTAAAGGGCATTAAGAGTGTCACTATTCATCTCAGCGACCTCGAAAACTATGGATTAGACACTAACATCTGTCGTTTTCAGTTATTTTTCCATGTTACCCCCTTCCTACACCCACTCCCTTAGGTGCCAGTGATGTCTTATCCCCACAGTATTATTTCCCAGATAGTAAGTGATACGTATACCAAGTTTTGTTGAAATTGCTTAATGCATTTCAGAGTTATGATGGAACATACACACACATATATACATCCATTTTTATATATTTAGAATATATATATTATATATATATATATATATATATATATATATATATATATATATATATATATATATATATATATATATATATATATATATAGCACTGGTTTAAGTGATTTTTATTTAACTTTCAAAAATATCCAATGTTTCCCTTCCAGTACCACATATCGTATATTAGGAATTTGAAAGATATTGTTTCTGAAGTCTTTATACTAAACCCTCGGTATACAGTTTAAAATAACCATTTCACTTACAGTACACTCGGCAAGGAAAGTGAGGATACAGTTTTTTTAAATCTTCGGATATATATTGCTCAATATTGCGACATCTGATAACTTTAAAAGAGGAGGAGCTTCGATCTTATTGTGTTTGTTTTTTGCTTGACCTCCTATAACTTTCAATCATATTCTACGGTTCTGAAATCATTGATACTTAAATGCAGTAGTAAGCTTTACAGTATTCGTTCAAATTGTAATTTGCAGCGACAGTTCTGAGCCAAATAAACATTTTTCGACATAATCTACCAAGTAACCTTACACGAATGAATTTATGACACCACAATGAACGGAATGCTTGCGTAATCGGAAACGCGATCTTCCATAATGAAATCAAGAGTTAAATTTGAGCAATGTCCAACGAAAAACGTGTGGGAACAATAAAGGAACGAATGCAATGTTATGATGAGAGAGAGAGAGAGAGAGAGAGAGAGAGAGAGAGAGAGAGAGAGAGAGAGAGAGAGAGAGAGAGAGAGTTGCTGTTGTGTAAGCCTAGGCCTATATGTAGAGCTTCTCATTTCATTATTTTTTTTTTTAGAGATTGAGTAATACTATATTTGTAAAGCATGTTTTAGCAAAGGAGAGAGAGAGAGAGAGAGAGAGAGAGAGAGAGAGAGAGTTGCTGTTGTGTAAGCCTAGGCCTATAAGTAAAGCTACTCATTTCATTATTTTTTTTCTTTTAGAGATTGAGCTAAACTATATTTGTATAGTATGTTTTAGCAATGGAGAGAGAGAGAGAGAGAGAGAGAGAGAGAGAGAGAGAGAGAGAGAGAGAGAGAGAGAGAGAGAGAGAAACTATGGCAACATCAAGAAACATCCAGTTACTTGTGTTTTCCCGCCGAAGCTCCCGCGCTGCCCCTCACATCATAGAGAACGCTCTTGCGGATTTAAATAGATTTGGTCAACCTACCCTAGGTGTCACAACATTTACTGACTTTTAACACCGTGAAATACAAACATGAATGTGTAAAAATGAAAGAAATTATCATTACCTCGTATGATGATGCAATAATAAGCCTGTTCATAACGGAAAACGAGTAAATATTGCCGTTCTGATGAACAGTACTACACCGAGATATCCACACACTATCTTTTAGATCTCTATGAACGAAGTCATCTGAGAAATTCTGATTACTTCGGACGTGCATGGTGTTTTTAAGTATCTGAACGTTTTTGTTTTGCAGATTTAACATATATGATATAATTTGCATTGTGCTTTCATATTCGAGAGTAAATTTACCGAGATTATGTGTTTTCTGTAAGAAAAAAATTAAAATTCGATGAACGAAATCTAATGAAAACTGTATCCTCACTTTTCTTGACGAGTGTACATATGTGTTTTATGTAATTTTTGAATGGAAACGTCACACTATTACTTCTTCAGTTGACCAGTTTTTTATTTATGTAATAAATGTCTTACATAAGTTATAAGAAAGTAACGCTCCCAAAACGGTTATTACTATTATGTAAGTTGCTAGCCAAAAGGTGACGTCAGAAATAACGAGACCGCAAGAAGCACTGCTCTTACAGTGAAATTGTCACCGAATATACTTCTATGGCTGCAATTTCTGCTGGAACTTCATTACTGAGTAGCGACCCAATATTTCATTCAAACTTACACCTGCTTGTGTCTTCTGGCTTCACAAGTTTGGAGCTACTGTTTGCTTGAATTAACCTGCCCTTCATCAGGCATATTGACTGTGTTTGTGCTGTTGGTTGCACAACCAGAATGTTGATAATTGCATGCGTGCAGCATCTTTCGGGTGGCGCTCAGACTCTTTAATAATGTTTTATTCATTTAAAGGAAAATGGCATCTCTTACGTGATTTTAGAAGAAATAAATGTGAAAGCTAAGCGTAATATATGCCAGTATATATTAGCTCTTGTACAGTACAGGAAAATCTTTGTCAACTTGCGCAGACCTCCACAGCCTTACTAAACTGCGACTGTGTCGATTTCCATAATATTCATTTAAAATGGACAAAATGAATGAAATACTATCAATTAAGTCACTTGTGGGTCGGGAAGTTGGATAACATTTGCTACTACTCACGGTGTGTAGCCTTCCCGGATAAAATCCTTAAGTAATGCGAAGTACTTAGAATCCAGGTAATGTTATGAGTTAGGTAAATGAGTTATTAGCGCCCTTGCCTTTCACCGGAGAGGTCTGGGCTCGATCCCGGTTTGAGGTAAAAATTTATTATTATTATATTACTTCACTATGATATAAGATATTTTTTTTGGTATTATTATTATTATTATTATTATTATTATTATTATTATTATTATTATTATTATTATTATTATTATTATTATTATTATTATTGTTACTTTCACAACCTCTGGGAGAATGTTATGTGTTTGTGTCAGCTATCCATTTAGGATAAAATACATGTGAAACTAAGAAAATAAGGAAAATAAAAAACTATGAAAACTAACATAAAGTAAATTTTATAAGTAGGCTAATAGTAAATAAAAAAAAAACATAGGAAACCAAAATGCACAAAAAATAAAGCAGCGAGTGATATTTACCACTGAAATTTACAAAGTGACGAAAAATATGCTAAAAATAAAATGTACATTATCCTAACAAAAACGCACATGGTAGTAATATTGAACGCATGTTGTCATACGAAAATCTGCAACTGTTTCATGACACTTCAAATTTAGGAGAGAAAAAAACTTGTAAGAAGGAAAAATAGAGAGGACACAAAAGAGGCTACAAAAATCGAGGAGAGTAGAATGGAGAAAGGTCCTTTTCATGAAGAGAAAGAGGGGGATGGGAGACAGCGAGTAGGGTTAATAAAAACATCACTGGGAGACTCTCAGAGATGATCTTTGAGAGATTGGATCTTGGACTGCCTTGCTGATTTTTCTTTTCAACAGGACTGTCAGGTTCAATGAAGATATCAATAGACAAGACAGAATGAATTAGATCAGCACTGCTCCTAGAATCCTACAAAAAATCGTATAAACATGAAAACAGTTGAAGATTACTGATTTGAAGAGAATCCTTATCGAGTGATGTGGTAGAATATCTTAACACTAACAGGATAGTCAGCAAAGTATTAGCATGAGTAATAATACACGTATTATTTGGACGGAGAATTACATACAAGAAATGACATGGCGTGAGTAAACTCAGCAATAGATGGTAAACAATGGCACTGAGATATCTCCAAGAGGAAGCTGTTGACACAGAACCTGGAGCGATTGAAGTAAGAGCAGCGTGATGAGAAGGACCCGTAAGAGGCCGAACGTGGATGCGGAGGAGAGAGTTTATTGGCGGAAGAAAGCTCGAAGAAAAATGAACGAGAACAGGAGAAGGCAGGAGGTAGAAAATGCTGTGATGGCAACTTTGTTCAGTTGAAAAATGGATGTTTGAAAAAGCGGGTGTAAAATGGCAACGAAATAAACCCTTTTTACAAAAACCTGAAGAGGAATATGTTGTTCAAAACATGTTAAAATGTTACTTTGAGGGATCGGAATTTAGGAAAACTATTAGTGGGAACAGAAATGATTTCCAGGCTTCAAAGCAATCAGAACTCATAAAAGCTTTCAGGAATTAGGTAATTAATAATAAAATGTAGAGAAAAAAATCCAATGAGTTAAAAACAAAATTCGAAAGCTGTAGGGATCCAAGACACAGGACTACAGAGGGTCTAATTTTGGCAATGATTATGTAATTTAGAAATTAAAATTGCTTCAGTTCGACAATTTTCCTTTAACATTACCGAGTATAGGAGTATAAAAGAAATACCTTTTAAGTTCAAGATTTTGTAGGATCAGTTAGTGAAAGACCCCCTACCAATTAACCTTTCTAATAAATGAATGAGCAAAAGGAGAAACAGGGAAGAAAGAAGAATAAAAAGGGATTATTAAGAGATAGGAATAAACAAAGACTCTTAAGTGAATAAAACACATCAAGATTTCTTCTCGACAAAATCCTTTAGTCACCGTAACAGGAAATTTCACACAAAAATAAAGAAAAATACTGAATTGTAAACTACTAGATGAATATTCAAAGGAAACAAATTTAGAGATTGCAAGTAAAAAAATGTGCTGTACATAATTTACTACAAAATAAAGTACTAACATTTAACGTATATTAGCGAATAATTTGCATATTAGGAAAAATACATTACGCAGTAAACTGGAATAGTACTTACCGAGCAAGCCTTTTTTGTGAGATATGTGCGTGTGTGAGTGCGTTTGACGATTAATATACATACAGTATATACAAGTCCTCTACTTGTAGTAATTCTGCTCTTTCATAGATAACCTCTTCCTGTATATTATCCTGCAGTTTTCTTTTCATTCTTGACGAACAACACTGAAATAAAAGGAGAGCACAATTGTCTGAGAAAGTAAAGGCAAAGGAATTTAGACGAAAACGAAACAAAAGATAATCCAAACAAAATTACCCTTCTATTAGAATAAAATGAAAGAATGAAAACGAAATCATAATAACACAGACAATTACCTTTAAGAGCACAGAGTAATTTCAAATGAACAATTATTGCACCAGAGTACTCAAAAGTAATAACACCACTAGGACATCACTTTCAGGAACAAAACGCAAGAACAGTTATAATCTCTCTCACTCAAGTATGAACTGAAAAATAACGCTGGACAGAGGAACACTAGCAATCTGAAAATTGTCGTTTATTCCAGCTGGCTGTTTCATTACCTCCATTATCTATTTTTCTGGAGGGGAGGGGGAACTTACGGTTCGGTCAATTGAACCAATACAGAGCGGTATTGGTTAAATGCTTACACCATAAGTTTTCCTGAAAAAAAAAAAGATGGACGATGAAGATAATGAAATAGCCACCTGGAATGAACGACAATTTTCAGATTGTTATTGTTCTTTTATTCAGTGTTATTCTTCGGCTTACCCCGAATTCTGTTTTGAGCATCACATTTTGAATGATTTTTCCTTCCGCACCCTTCCCCTTCAAATCGTTTTAGCTGCTTCAAAGAAAAGAGGCTTCACGGGTTTTCCCGATTAGTTAGCAAGGGACGAAAACTATTAACGATAAGAAAGAAAAGCTACGAATAATAAAAATAAAAATCTAAGACTGACATTGGTTACGTTCGTAGCCTCTCCTCAGATGTAGAGTAGGTGACGAGATTTCTAGTGAAATATGAAATATTTCAAAGAAGAGGAAGGAAAATAATAAAAAGGTAAAAATAAGAGTGCTGTTGAGAAAACAAGGTAAAACGATAGTGTTAAAATGAACAAATGATATTACAAAATAAAGAGGCATGGTGACCGTCCTTCAATGTTGATTTAGTCATAATGGAAAGAACAATTACAATGGTGACCGAAAGAGATTAGAGTGCCGTAAAAAAAAAATAATAGTACAAAGGTCCAAGAAGAAAAGATATGGTTAAAATAAATAAAATAAAAAACCGGATAACTGTAGCAGTGGAATTTTAATAGAGACAAAAACAAGAAAAGAAGGAAAAATGTTCTCACACCTCATTAGCAGTATAAAAGGTAAAGGAAAGTCTTCAGCAAAGGTGATGAGCGTCGAAGAGGTGATGTGAATGTACAACAACAAACAGGCGAAAATCATCACAGATTATCAGTCTTCGGAAGATGAGGTGGGATGATTGATGGCAGGAATAAAGGAAAGAGTAAAAGAGAGGAAAGAACTAATCCTTTTCGGTGTCGGGGGAATCTTTGGAGAGCGACCGCAAGACATGATAAATGAAGGGGGAAGAAGTTCTGGACAGCGAATAATGTACAACAATGATAATCATTTAGTGTAATTTGACATATATTTGGACAGCTTGAATTCATTGGACTTATTCATCCCTTAGCTGTTATCTATACATGTTTACCTTTCATGGAAGAGAATATGAATACAGATATTGGTCAGTGATTATGACTAAA
The DNA here is from genome assembly GCF_040412425.1 of Macrobrachium rosenbergii. NCBI lineage: Eukaryota > Metazoa > Arthropoda > Malacostraca > Decapoda > Palaemonidae > Macrobrachium > Macrobrachium rosenbergii. The sequence continues at coordinate 15,409,950 of NC_089764.1, forward strand.
TTGTTTCACTTGATAAGGTAGACTGAAAAGTGACTTAACTTGAGTGATATACTTCGCAGCCCTGATTGATTGAATTTACTTGATATCAATTTCATTTGATGATGAAGATTATAATAATAAAGTTAATGTTATCTCTTGTTTATCAAACCGTGTATCGTACATTACAAACTTTCACAGACCTTGTTATCAAAGTTTCTTTCGATTAAAACCTTGTATTTAATTTTTAAATATTTCTCAGTTTTTACTGAACAATGAGCTATTTGCTCATTGTTGATGATATAAAATTCATGAATGAATACTCACAAATATTAAGCCACAAATACTGGTTAATATCCAGCTGACGATACCTTGTGAATAACTTATATCAGGGGGAATTATAATACATAAATGACTAATGTTGACCCTAAGCTAGGTTATGGCCTGAATCCTGGCAGGCGCAGAAGCATTTACCAATTATTATTCCCCTTGAATGCAACTTATTCCCATGGTGCAGTAATATGGATTTTAAACGATATTTGTGGCTTAATATGTTTTAATATGAAAATGTCAAACATCCGTATCAGAAATTCATGAATGAATACGTATTAATTATAAAAGACAAATACTTCATTAACTGACCAGCTCCCCTTCAAGTTATCGTAGTTGCTTCCTACATCATCTATAAGTGAGAGATGGCTAACAAAAGTTTTTGTGCTGTCAGCTGCGAATGCTACCAGCATAAAGAGAACGATGCAAGCGAAAATTTAATTCACTTTGCCTTCGGAATTTCCATATTAACTTCCCTAAGGAATAACTACTGATTGTATATTTTCTTAAAGGTTATTCCTGCTTCTGTATTCAGTCTTTCAAGAATGAGGCCGCAGCTGTTTGCTGCGTTACATTCAGGCAATTGGCTGTCTTCGTGCCAGCAATGAAACAGCTACAGGATTTTTTTTGGAAATACATAGCATTTGACAGGCACGCTGTAGATATTGTAATTATGTCTTACTTAAGTGAAAGAAAACTTCATTACATTTCCGTGTTCCAAAATACATAAAAAAGGTCACAGTGATATATATATTAATAAATGCTTCGAAATCATTAACAAGAAATCTGTATCAACAACAGACTTTAATGCACAGCTATAGTTTCACATTTTCAGCGTCATAAATTTTACTTCTCGATACAAGAACTCAACAGGTTCTCATTCTGACAGAAATAAATGCGAAAGTAGACAAGGAGCGTAGACACTGGAATTTGTATAATAAATCGTGAGGACTGTGATTTTAACATTACAGTGAAACGAATGCCTGTCTTTCGATTGGCTTGGGATATTAAACTGAGTAAGACAGAAGTAACGAAAGCTAACATATTTTCTGTATTAGTTTTGTAGGTAGGAAACTGATGATTCAAGATGGGTACATGTTAATTTTAAAAATAGGTATCTTGAATTTTAAGCTTGAATTTCCAACTTTTTCGCCATAAAACTTTTAAAACAAAAGTCTCTCTCAGTCGCTGTAGCTTCTATACTACGCCTACTTGTAAACAGAAAAGTTTTTTTTTTTTTTGAAAAATTAAAATCACTAGTATCTAAAAGATTTGTATAGCATTCTTGAGAACTAATACGATCACTTATATGTATATATCTATCCAAATAAATATGTAAATATATATATATATATATATATATATATATATATATATATATATATATATATATATATATATATATATATATATATATATATATATATATATATAGAAATAATCAACACACAATCACGTCTGGAACAGAAATAAATTTCTAAACTCACATCAGGATCAACCCAGGTCTTTCAATTGAAAGGCAAGGGCGCTGCCCACTAGGCCATACAAGTCTAAAAGAAGTTGGAACCTGAGAGCAACTGCACCCAAGGGCTTACCTGGGCAAGCTGACTGCTTGCATACCTGCGAGTTTTCCCCAGGTTCCAACTTCTTTTAGACTTGTATGGCCTAGTGGGCAGCGCTCTTGCCTTTCAATTGAAAGACCTGGGTTCGATCCTGATGTGAGTCAGAAATTTACATATATATATACAGTATATATGTGTGTGTCTTACATTATTCTAGTGCGTCTCTGTGTGTGGGGGTGTAAGTGTGCACAACAAACTTACATTATTCTGATTCCGAAAACCATTTTGCACTGCATTCAGAAGGAAATATCTCTTGCATTTTATCATAAAATCTATCCCAAACCGGGAGATTGTTTTAGATTCATTTCCCTTCTCATGAAAAGACATCCATTTTCCTTTAGCATTAATGACTGGACAATGGAAAATGATAGAATGCCGGATTAATTCAAGAATTCCTGCTGGTAAAGATGCTTCACTCCGTCTATGATACAACCACTATAGTGAGAGAGATGTTTCCCCTTCTCACGGGAACTGAATATATCACACCCTTTCTCCCGTCATATTCCTCTACTTTTACTCTTTGAAATCTGGCGTAGTATTCCAGATTTTATTCTTTAGTTTCCTTTACTGTCTTTTATTTTAATAACAAAGATTGTTGGGTAAAGGCGTGAGGTTTTTCGTACATACCTGTTGGCTTCTGCACAAAGTACCACAATCTTTTTTACAGACTGAATTCAATTTTATAATTATTGAACAAATTTAGTCGCACTGATGTCCTACCGAAGACTAGACATATAAAAGTGAAGCCATATGCTAGGTCATTATTTTTCTCAATAAAAAAGTTAATGAGTAGTGTCAAAGGTGGGGTCAGAATCGAGGAATTGAAAGGAAGACCCCATTCTTAAAGAGTTTCCTTTAACAGTAAAAAAAAAAAAAAAAAACTTTGATTTATATTTTCCTTAGAAGACCAAAACGATAAAAATATCTGCCGAATCAATGGACATAGGCCTAGCGTTTGCTAGCCCTGTGCCTGTTGTTGTTACTGTTCATAAAGGCTTTTTTTTCCTGGCACGATAATTTGATAACGTTTACTATAGAGAAATTATTCTTATATATTCGAAATTAAGTAATATATACTCAGAATAAGGCTTACATGATAAAGCATCTTACCAAACAAGTAGTTTTAAGAGCATAGGTGCTGCTGAGGTTACCAAACTCCATTTTCTTGCTATAACTAATCTATGAAACATTTCGTTTGATGAAAACGTAAATTAAACTAGGATTTGCTACGCATAAAAGTACAACTGTTGTTACTTTGAATCAAATAAAGGAAGATGGTTTCTACGGTTTGTTTACGTCGTCCTGCAATACTCCCATCTACTGTGACATTTAGGAACTTTGTTGAGAACCACTTCTGCTACAATGCTTTTTGTTAAACAATTCTAACGCTGACTTCACATGTCTAAAACTGAAAAATAGATGGCATAGACAGTATCCTACAGGCCTTCTAATTACAAAGAAATTGTTAATGACTTACAAAACGCAGCATGTGTCCTTATGCATCACAGCAACGTGTTTGAAAGACGAGACTTGTTGACACAACCAGTAACCTTTCGGACTACTTACTACAAAGCATTTAAAATAACGAACGATAACTTTTTTACTTGATATTATGTGGCCCATATAACATCAATGATGTTCTAATTTTAAAACTGAAATCGTCAAAGTACTTTCGTGCCATAATAATATGCTCCAGGATGAGACTTGTTAGCAGAGAGCCTAGCCAATCTTCCGCTAAGAAGGCATTTGTCTAACACAAAATTATCGGTAACTAACTTTCAATATGCTTTGTTTACCTGTGAAATGTTGTTCAATTTTGTCTCGAAGAATTTCTGTGTCCATTTCTTCATGATGATAATGAATGAAAAAAAAAAAAAAAATAGCTGAACAAAGCACGTGCCCATTCAATTTTTTCGGTTCCCGCGAGTGCGTGCGAGACTACAAGCAGCGCCTGCCTGGTGACAGCAGACCAAACTACACAGTAATAGTGCGCAGTAACATCTCGAGTTAGTAGTGCCCTTGTATGATCCTATTCAATTACGGTACCGGAGAGATATCTGTGGTTAGTTGTAAGCTTGCCTTGCCTTCTGTACCACTCGTGGAAGATTGTTTGAATCCCATATTCATTGTTTCTAAGGACAGAAATGTTAAATTTCTTGAGATTTAAGACTTGTGTGCCTTCTGGTTGCTCATTAGGTGCCATTGTTAAGACAATATATATGTGTATATGTATATATATATATATATATATATATATATATATATATATATATATATATATATATATATAGAGATAGATATATAGATAGAGATATAGAGAGAGAGACATTGTTAAGACAATATATATATATATATATATATATATATATATATATATATATATATATATAGAGAGAGAGAGAGAGAGAGAGAGAGAGAGAGAGAGAGAGAGAGAGACAGAGAGAGAGAGAGAGAGGTTGCTGATAATGAGTATGGTGATACGATAATAAATGAAAGATACCGAGAAAATGTTTGTACGTGAAGACAAAGAGAGGAAATAGAAAAGTATAGGAACAGATAAAAAAAAAAGATACGGGTGCGGTGAAGAACAGAATAGCAAAAGAATAACTATTTAGGCTTTGATTATGAAAGGAAATAAAAAGGAAGGGTTATATACGAAGACGCAACAATTTAATGCTGACATCAGCTTTAAAGAGCTGAAAACATGTCCAAAACAAAATCATCCATTAGAAAACAGAAAGAATATTTGTAAGAGTTTAAAGATGGTGGATAATGCCTTGACTTGATTAAATAACAGTGAATGGTTAAGAAGAAAGCAAATTCAAAGGAATAATGCGATACCTCTTGCTGATAAGGTTGGAATATCAAAGAATGTAGTGGAAAAGAAACGGCTATGACTCATTAATTCCATTCTTCATAGTCCATGGTCGAAAGAAACTCGGATACTTGTCAAACAGACAGGTCTAAAGAAAACATGATGCATCTGATAATTCATTATTTTCGTGTCCATATGATAACGAAAGTATTTCCAGTCAAGATTCAAGCCAGTCCATATTTAAACTTTCACGTAACGGAAACCGACCTCTTTTTTATATGTATATATATCTGCAAATATGAGAGTTGGCAGTAGATAATGATGGTTACAGAGACGAGACCTTTGTTAGAAGGCAGTTGAACGTCTGAAGGTTTCGTGAGGTAAACGTGACGGTAAAAGGCAAAGAATGTTTGTGGAAGTTGTTGAGTAGAAGAATGTCGACGGTGGTAAAAGCTCGCGCCTTCTAGAAAGATGTACTTGAGCACGCGCGGCTATGAGTTAAACAGTGTCGTACTCCGTATGGCAGAAAAAAAGCATTAAAGATATTTTTACCCTTTTTCCCCTTCAAATCGTTCCACTCCATATGATTGCAGTGAAGATATCTACTTCTGTGTTTTACTTTTTTGCTTTACAACCTTCTTGTCACAGGACAGGACTGCAAGTAACACATTTTTCTGTTCACATTTCTTACTTGGCGTTTTCCCTCTTATCCCCTCATTTCATTGCAACAAAATCTGATGACCAGAAGTGAAAATTAGACGATTACAGGGAGCCCTTGAGATTTGTGAGTGGACTTCCTTCCGCTTATTACTGATGGAAGTGACAGAGGGAGCGGGGGGGGGGGGGAGGAAAGAGTTTCCCTGAGAAAGGGCAGGGGTGCCTGGTAAAGAGGGGATGATGTAATGTTAATAAGGCAAAAAAAAAAAAAAAAAAAAAAAAAAAAGTTGAAGAACAATGGGTTGTGGTGAATAGCACAGACGGTAGATGTCCTAAATGAGATTATGAAAATGAAGGAAAGAGGAATGGATAAGCTGAAAATCTGATATAAAGGAAGGCTGGGTAGATAAGGACAAAATGAAGGAGAACTCGAGGAAGGCGACCGGGAAACATAATAATACACGAACGGAGAAGAATAAAAAGAAGATAACAGTAAACGGAATATACAGATGATTTTTGAGACTGAGCAGGTTAATATCATACTATAAAACAGAAATAACACTGGAAAACTGAGAAAAAAATATAACAGCAAGACAAACAAAAATGACGCGAATCTAGTTTTATTAATCTATAAGAGGAAACGAAAGCACAGAGTGAAATGATAGTAAAAAAGAGCTCACTGAAAATAAAATTACATAAAAAACTAAAAGAAAGTAAGTAGGACATGGAGATAGTGCCACGTGAAAAGAGAAATAAGATGTGAACTACAAAAGGCCACTGCAATTTAGTCAAGCGCTAAGATTGAGTAATTCGAACGCAGTCGTCTCACGCATATCTGATGAGATCTTGTTTAGTTCGAAGAATCCTTTATATCATTTTCATGGAGCGCAAACTGGAAAAAAAGCTTGATACATCTGGCATGTAGCTGGAAATGATATAATTATATAAGAGTTTAATAATAAAATCTAGTCATTCCTATGATATTAAACGGAATTGTTTAATATCATATTTTGGCTATGATGAGCACAGGTAAGTGAAAATAAACATATAAGATGGCGTTTTTATTACCTAATGCGGAATATGTAATTACTGACGAGCGGCAAAACGTATAAACGTACAAAGGTGCAGGTTATTAAAACCGATATTAAATGAAAAGAAAGTCACATTTAAGCGGCAAAGTAAAGTTATGCGTATGCTGTCTTTTAATATTCTTTAAGTTAGAGAAAAATGAACAAATGAAGAGCTGAACTAACATTCTACAATCAAAAATGAAAAGGAGAACATTCGTGATCCCAACACAATAGCGTTAAAATATTTTCAGTACAAAATATCGTATTATTCTTTTGCTTTTGTCATTCGGTGTTTCTAACGGAGGCTTTATTTCCTTTCATTTTCTCAGTCACAATTCAAAAATACGAAACAACAAAGGCCTGTACTTCTTGAAGGTGTACCAAGAAGGTTAAAGTTGACGTCTGTCTTATAAAAGAAATAATTTTGGCTCTCCAGTAATATTCCTTCGGGGCAGAAGGAATGAGAAATAGGCATTTGGGTCCCGATGACAATGGCATAATGTTATTTGCTAATATTTTTAGGTGAAGAGTCTTGATTTCATTATAAAAAAATATAACGTTCCTTTCACCAACCCTAATTTGAAAACAGTGGAAGCCATAAATAATAATGTTAATAATAATGATGAAAAAGTATATATCCAATATAAAACATTAATTAAATTCGATATTTCATCATATTATACACAACGAGAGCGTAAAATGTATCTCATAACTTTCAGAAAAAAAAAAACACTTATTTCAACAACTGCCTTACTAACAAGGCTTAAATCCCTTGTGTATCCTTGCTGGGACTACAAGTTATAGGTATGGAGAGAAAATGAGTATTAGAAGACAAGGAGAAGAATCAGAAAACTGAGGAGAAATATGAGGAAATATGAGGAAAAGTTAGGCACACGAAAAACATTTTGGTGAATCCTCTCACTCCAACCTTCGTTAAAGGAAAAAAAAAAAGTTTCATCAGAAACTTCACAAGATTCTTCAATTAAATGAAGACAGCAGCCAGTAATTTCACTTCAGATGAGCTATTTTCTACCACGGCATATCAGTGGCTTCAAACCTTCAAACCGGATCACACCACTGTTTACAAAGTTTAATGAATACCTCCTTTTACCTGTATTTAAACTCTCGTAGATAGCACTGCTGTCTTTAGTTTCGCGGTGAAACTTACTAATTCTCGTCTTAAAAAATTTAGAGATTCGGTTCAAGTATACTTGATGAAATCTGAAGTGAGGATAAACATGCAGTGGGCATATTTACATATTATATATCATATATATATATATACACATAACATATATATTATATATATATATATAATATATATATATATATATATATATATATATATATATATATATATATATATATATATATATATATATATATATATATATATATATATATATATATATATATATATATATATATTACAAGAGGAGATTGAGAAATGACAGACACAGATCCTTATAGAGGCACGAATAGGTCAGTCCGAACTATGCAAGTAACATATAATGAGGTATATGTCAAAAAAAAAAAAAATCATTACCCCAGAGAGCTAGTAGGCTTTACTAAGAAAAAAAGTAAAAAAGGGAAAATAATTCTTCAAACAATAAAAGAAAAAAGAAGGCAGCCAAAATGATAATAAATTATAAGAAATAAATGAATGGCATCAACTCTGAAAGGAGGGAAACGCCGTTAATGGACTCGCCCAGTCGCCATGAAAGGGCGCGACACTTAAGGGGAGTCAGCCGGAAATTAGTACTGGTCACCTCAGGCTATCTCCATCGCCAGTTTCTAAAATAGAATGCATATGGAGATGAAGTATTAATCTTGAGACTAAAGAGGCCTTCAGAGACCCACTGACCCTCGATTTGTATTGGTCAAAGCCAAGGAGCCAGCGTGGGGGAAGGGATTATCAGCGCACGGGGTGTTGTTAAGATGCCTGGCCATGGGGTGGCTTCAGAAGAATTATCTAAGGTATGTTTTATTGTTTTGCAAAGTCCAGGTAGTGTGCCACACGGGCATGAAAACAAAGATGTACAAATGTGAGAGGCGAAATTACGAGGGTAGAGGTGTTGATGGAAGAATCATTATCAAAAAGAGAGACTAAGAAAAAGGGTAAAAGATGTTTTTTTGCGACAAACATCACTGGGATTCTCAGAGATGATGTTTGAAGGATTAAATTTGCAGAAAACCTGGAGCAATGGAAGCAAGAGCAACTCAAATGATATGGAACGGGTCAAACAAAGACTAACATTAAGTGTAAAAATGATTATTGATTGATAAGAAAAAAAACTCGAAGCAAAAAATTTGAGAATGAGGAAAAGCAGGTTGAAAATAATGCTGTGGATACACCAAGTTAAAAACTAATTATTTACAATGAACATTCATAATTCAATAATGAATGAAATTTTTCATTGAAGGAAAATATGGTAAAAATTAAGCGTGTGTGTGTGTGCAAGAGAGAGAGAGAGAGAGAGAGAGAGAGAGAGAGAGAGAGAGAGAGAGAGAGAGAGAGAGAGAGAAACAAGTATTATTTTCCTGAATTCTATAAAAAAAAAACCTGTTTCAAGATTCGGCTTCGCGCATTCATTTCCAATGGAAGCAGTAAAAATAAATAAGAATAGGATTTAACAGAAAAGAACTATAAAAAAAAGATTAAAGACACTGAGCAGCAGCATTAATATTTGCTTTATAAAGTTATTGTGAGGAATAAAATTTCAAGGATAGGAATATAAATAACTGAGAACGAAAGAGGAAGTGCGAAGTGCAATTAAACAAGGAGACATTAGAGAACCTAAAGTCTAAAATTGGCAATTGCTTCGAGATTCAGAAAACGGGACGCCCTTAATAGGCAATTTACGTTTCATGTTGTCACATAGAGAGAGAGAAACAATACCATTAGCGTTCACAAACGGGAAAAGTCAGTTCTTTAGGACTAACAGCGTAAGGAGTTGCCATTTCGCTGAATGTATGCCAATGTTTAAAAAGTTTACATAAAGAAAAATTTTTTTTTAAATTGAAAAGGATAGAAAAAGATCGTAGGGGCCAAGGATATCTTTATGTGTTCTTAAACTGATAATGAATTCTAACTGAAAAAGAAAGCGTTAGAATGAAAACTGAGAAAGTTGAAATTTTCTATAATAAGAACCAGGAACAAAGATGACAATTGAAACTATCCTTCAGAGAAATTCAAAGTATGACAAGGGTCACAAATTCTATGTAAACGTTGCTATCAAATAAAGAAAAAAAAATTTACAACGTACAACCGCGAATAGTTAACATACGAGGAATATGAACTATATAGTAAATGAACGGTGCTGAATAAAACTCAATTTACCCTGAAATTTTGTTACTTAACGAGGCCAACCATTTCCATTTTTATATATAGATGTGCATATATAAGTATACATTTTATTCTTTTTCTTTATTTTGCTCCTATTTTTTTCCATCTAAAATAACATCGTTTTCTTTTACGTGTTTATAATCTATCTCATTTTTCTTGTCCTTAATGTTCCCGAGGCTAAACCAGCATAATAATAATAAAGAGCTAACGTACGGTTAAAGGCTTAAAGGGAAAGGAATGATAAAGGCATAAAAAAGAAGGCAAAGAAAGACGAGGACCAAACGAAGGTCATAATTTGGGAAGATTTACAAGGAAAGGGAAGAAGAGAGAACTGTAAACAGGAACTGCCCTGCAGTAAAAAGAAGGGAAGAACTGTCAGGCAAGATGGAGGAAAGGAAATTTGGATGCAAATGAAAACAGAAGAGGAGGCGATGAGAATAACCCTTTCAATAAACGGAAAATGCTAACATATTTATCTCTCTTCTCGATTCAGGGAAGTCAAAAAGTTACCAGGAATTAAATCGAAAATTCAAAAGTTAATAAGATATACATCTGATCACACAGAATATTGAATGCGTAGAATAGCCATAAAATAAAGAGTATTTTTTATTAATATTATTATTATTATTATTCCGTTAACCAAAATGGTTGTGACATTCGAATTGATACTTCAACGTTGTTTAAATATGTGAAAGAGAAGGCCTGCTTCCTTCCTGTTATTATTATTATTATTATTATTATTATTATTATTATTATTATTATTATTATTCAAAATGACCCAGCATTCTTGAGGAATAACTCTAAAAGCCCATAATGCTGCAAAGCACATGCTGCTTAGTGGTGTAAGGCGTCTGATAGTCACTTTCCAACTTCCAAACCATCGCATCTCACCTTCTAGCAGCGTTGGATACAAAGTACTATGTCACCCATGTACAGTGGATTTTGGCGTGAGAAAAAAGGAAAAGTAGTTTAGCGAACTGATATCCTTGATATTCTTTCGCTTAATCAATGACACAAACCTATCTATTATTCTCTTTCCCCAACGATGCTTATTATTCAAGAAAATATCAGATAATATAAAAGGTCACACTCGTCACCATTTTTTCTATTTGAGGTCATTTCAACTAATGTAAAAGAAGATGAGCATTATATAAAAAAGGGGTATGATGCGGATTTCAAATTAGAAAAAACATTCGGATTATTACACAAGTTACCACACGACAAAAGAAAGGTGTAGGAAATACGAGTATAAAAAATAATGTTTTTCAATTTAAAGGTATTAGTTCCAAGCCGTACATATGAAGACGGCTTTTAGCCGAGGTCCGGATGTGGAAAGGAACTCTAAGTAAAGAAAACAGAACTAATATCCGCTTGCCTAGATGCTATATGAACTGCAGGAAGGAAAAATAATAATTTTTCTTTGCTTATTCGCTTTTGCAACTGATACATTTGTTCTGCTTTTAACGCATTTAAGTTCTTGCCTACGAATATATATACATACATATATATATATATATATATATATATATATATATATAAATACATACACACACACATATATATATATATATATATATATATATATATATATATATATATATATATATATATATATATATATATATATATATATATATATATATAATATAAGCAGAATGAAGCTTGGCCTCTGTCACTGAAAGATTATCGGTATTACACATGTGAAAATATATATAATACATATTACGTTTCGTTTATCATTATGAAATACCTAAATTCATATCGACCGAATATATATCTATATATATATATATATATATATATATATATATATATATATATATATATATATATATATATATATACCGTTACATGTAAGTTTATTCTCTCTGAGAAACGAAATTTCTTAGGAAATTTTATGATACGATGTTTTTCTCTCTGTCTGTTTATCTCTTCCTCTCGGGATGTTTTCGTTGCCTGTGAATATATCCAAGCTCTCGGATGCTTTCGTAAAAGGGTTTTATTTTTTCTTTTTAACTCCTCCAACGTAATGCATTCTTGTTCCTTGTATTCGCCGAGTTTCTTTTTTTTTTTTTTACTAAAAATTTTGAAGCGTTGGACGAAGAGATGATGTTTTTGTGCTTTGATGCTTCCTTTCGCTCTTGATGCATTTCCTTCTGTCGACGTGAAGGTACATCGTATTCCCGCGTCTCTTTCTTATATTTTCTTTTAATTTACATCTCTAATGACTGATTGATTTTTAAAGTTCAGGCTGTCAAGTCAAGCACTGGGGGACTTTCGGGTATTCAGCGCCTAAGATAGTGTCAAGTGGGAGTTGGAGTGCTCGAACAGCAAGACAGAGAAAGCCAGACAAAAAAAAAAAAAAAAACAAAAAAAGATATGTACAAGGATCAAAAGGTGGAACTTGGGGAAAACGCCGCAGTTGCATGAAAAAGTAATAGTTAGAGAGTTTGGCCACCAAAATTGAAGAAAGGAAGCGGGAATGGAGGTAAATTAAAAGGCTAAATAATGGATGCAGCTGAGGGTCGAATGGACGATGCAAAGACCCTTTAGCAATGCATACAGTACATCACGTGAAGTGCACTGACGGTGCTACCTCCCTACGGGCTTACATACATCTCTGATGCTTTGGTAGCTGAATCAGACAGGGGATAGGAAGGGAGAGACATGGAGGAGTTATAGATTATATATGCTCTTCTTCAGCATATATGCATCGGCATTACTTTTTATTATGTTTCTTCTATTAGACATTCTATTTCGTTTCAACTTATGCTTTTTGTGTCTCAGTCTTTCCTGCCTGACGTGTTGGCGATAATGACGCAATGGCACCCAGCTATAGCAAACTCTATATTGTACACGAGTGCCGTTGGGTCAGCGTCAGCAATGTTAAAGGAAAACATTAGAGCTGTTTACCAAATTTTCATGTTTTATGATAATAATTTTGCATTACTCTATATTGCTCTGTATTACTAAACTGAAAGTAAATATTTACTATGAGAATTTTACAAGATGAAATTCTTCTGAAGTATGCTGAGCGATCGGGTTCCTTGTAATTAATGTTTAACTTTTTATGATGTGAAATTAACTAAAATGTTAAACTACAGAATTTGGAAAAACCATTCAAAACAGGCTCAAAATTCCAGAATTCCATTATTTTCCCAGGGCAAATAAATATAAAAATTCTAAAAATAAAAATACCAAAAATAAAAATACAAAAATAAAAATAAAAACACTATAAAAATACAAAAATAAAAATAAAAACACTAAAAATAAAACTGTAAATTATAAAAATAAAAATAAAAATACTAAAAGTAAAAATAAAAATACTAAAAATAAAAATAAGAGGAATCCATGACAAACTGTTAGTTTAGGTGGGAACGATATACTGCCTTTCATTTGGCAGCTGGAAACAAGCGTAACTCAAATTCTTGGTTTCCGTAGTTGTTTCCACTGAAACCAGCGTCTACAAATAGCCCCCATACTTCATTTATAATTATGGATATGTAGAAAGCGCTCCAGTCTTATACGTTGCTGTTGCAAACTTTCGTAATATTATTGTGTTTCTCTGAGGTTGTATAGAGAATATTTCAAAAAGGATTTAATTTTTTAGTAATTTTGATATTCTACACTAATTTTGAAACAACACAATTTCCCTGGTCGAGTTCAGTTATCTCTGACGTGGCATAAAAAAATGAAAAGGTGGCAGCCAGGCTAAAAAACATAACTTAAAAACGGTGTTAAATTTTGTTTACATTGCAAAACGTTTGCAATATATAAAGGGTCTCTATGCATACTCTAACTAGATAACATACTTTTTAAAAAACGGCTCTTCTGCATTTGGATTAAAGGGAGTTAAGTTAAGGTAAAGAATGTCTGTTTTCTTAGTCATTACTTGGTGGTGTGTACTTTGACGGTGCACTGATCGCTCACGTCTTTAAAATTTTTCTCTTTGATTTTCTCTCTCTCTTTCTACCTCGACTGAGACCCAGAACAGTTGACTGACAAATAGATAAACACTTCACAATCCAGCTCACCAGAGGAACACTGGGTTTAAAAAAAATTGCCCAGTGTTTCTTTTCACAAGGGATCAAAAGATCAAAACCGAGGGTTGTAGGTGGTGAGTTGGGAGAAATTTAATAATTTAATGACACACAAGGAGAGAGAGAGAGAGAGAGAGAGAGAGAGGGGTAGAAAAAGATAGAGACAATGAAAAAGTACTGACAATGAAAAGTACATATGTATAAATTGGCTGTAAGCTAAGTAGCAGGAAAAAGCCATAAAATTTGACCCTCATCAACTCATTTGGAAGGAAAGACGAGACAAGAAGAGTAAAAAGAAGAATACAAGACATGGGAGGAACACCACATATTTTTCTCCATACTGGAAAGCCTTCGTAAATGATCAGATTCGTTGAGGCATTGCAACTGTGAAATAGTAAACGAGCAAACCTTTGTCAAGAATAAACACCACTGTTTAACTGCATGAGGGAAAACAAAATGACGAGCCTTCTTGGAAGAGAACGAAGAGCAGAGGAAATATGTATTTGGAATATTCAATTCACAAGTACCTTCCACAACAACAAATGGATTACAGGGTGCAGTCAGTTCATGGAACATATTGTAACTTGTTTGTCTCTGTAAACAAGTTGATTTCAGATTCCAAACTTGCATCATACCTTAGCAAATGCTTATAAATAGCCAAAGATTCGCTTAAAAAATAGGAGTATTCATTTTCCGCAATGTTGCGCATCCAAATATTTACTAGCTATTCCTAAGACTTTATAAAACAAGATATATTGTTTCATAAGACATTATTTGACAATTGTATTCATATCCAGTTATCAGTCGAGATGAACTAATTCTTGTTCAGTTGATTCTTTTGATACAAATTACATCTGATGATTAAGACTTATGCAATAAGAATGTGACGTCGGAGGGGAAATTTTAGAGAAGCATAAATGATTTACAAATTTAAGATTAATCACTATAATTGTGTGTGTATGTGTGTGCGTGTTGAGAGAGAGAGAGAGAGAGAGAGAGAGAGAGAGAGAGAGAGAGAGAGAGAGAGAGAGAGAGAGAGAGAGAGAGCATGAATTGGAGAGTTAAAAGTAAAAAGCAAAGATTACTTAAGAACTGAGTCCAGAGATATTTATAAGAATGATTTTGCAGTCACACACAAGCAGGCATAATTGGTTCTCTTTGCTTAATGGTTATCGAACATCTTTGGGCCTATTGACCTAAGCATTGAATTTTATATTTGATGATTAGTCGACTGTGCAGGTCGTAGTCACGTTATTGAGGGGCTGGGCTTTAGCAAGCTCATTTCAAAAATTCTTGCTAAGAACCAGAAGGCAAATACCCTCAGGATCTATTCCCGTAAGGGGAGTATGCATACATATACATACATACATATATATATATATATATATATATATATATATATATATATATATATATATATATATATATATATATATGTAATTTTAATGGCCAACAATGCCCTCTTAACTTCTCGAATTCTCAGCGCTTTTTTGGATACGCTTGTTACTACAAAGCCTTAAGATCCAAGTGCAAGAAGTATGAAGAAATTTTGATGCCCGGTATAGGGAAACGAACCTGGGTCCCCTAATTAAAACGAGGTCTAACTGTTGACCTGACCACGAGAATGATAAAAGTCTATTGCCTCTCGTACATATATATACCTGTCGTTTTCAGATACATTTATGTTAAGAGCTGGAATAGACCCATCCTCACCATCATAGCCAAGTGGACAATCGATTTTTATTGCTTTTTAGGCTGAAATATATAAGTAGAATCTACTGGTCACTTTTTACATCGTTCTGATTAGGGGAACGGGTTCATTTCCCGCTACCGGACATCATAATTTCTTCATGTTACTTGCACTTGGATCTTAAGTCTTTGTAGTGACAAGCATATCCAAAAAAGCGCGAACGAGAAGTTAAGAGGGCATTGTGGCTATTACAATTACATATGTATCTGAAAAAGTGACCAGTAGATTCTACATATATATATGTCAGCCTAAAAATCAATAAAAATCGATTGCCCACTTGGCTATGATGGTGAGGATGGGTCTATTCCAGCTCTAATATATGTATATATATATATATATATATATATATATATATATATATATATATATATATATATCTGAAAACGACAGGTATATATATGTACGAGAGGCGATAGACTTTATCCTTCTCATGGTCAGGTCGACAATGGGACCTCGTCCTGATTAGGGGGCCCAGGCTCGTTTCCCGCTACCAGACATCATAATTTCTTCATATTTCTTGCACTTGGATCTTAAGGCTTTGTAGTGGCAAGGGTATCCAAAAATGTGCGAAGAATTCAAGAAGTAAGAGGGCATTGTGGCTATTACAATTATATATGTATCTGGTAAAAAGAGACCAGTAGATTCTACATATATATTTCAGGCTAAAAAGCAATAAAAATCAATTGTCCACTTGGTTATGATGGTGAGGATGGGTCTATTCCAGCTCTAATGTATATATCTGAAAACGACAGGTATATATACGTACAAAAGGCAATAGACTTTTATCCTTCTCATGGTCAGGTCGACAATGGGACCTCATTCTGACTGGGGACCGGGGTTCGTTTCCCACTACCGGACATCATAATTTCTTCATACTTGACCTTGGATCTTAAGGCTTTGTAGTGACAAGGGTATCCAAAAAAAGCACGAAGAATTCAAGAAGTTAAGAGGGCATTGAGGCTATGACAATTACATTTACATAAGTATCTGGTAAAAAGAGACTGGTAGATTCTACATATATCTATATATATGAAAATGGATGTACCTGTATGTATGTATGTGTGTCTGTTCCAGCATAACTCTGAAATGCATTGAGCAATTTCAGACAAACTTGGTATACATATGACTTACTATATGGAAAAGAATACTGTGGGGTAAGACACCACTGGCACCAAAGAGGGTGGAGTTGGGAAGGGGGTTACATGTAAAAATAACCGAAAAAGACAGATATTAGTGTCTAATCCATAGTTTTCGAGATCGCTGAGATGAATAGTGACACTCTTGATGCCCTTCAAGTCCAAGTTCATCCCCGATAGGAACGAGGGTTGAGAAGGGGTGAAAAATAAAATGTCAAAAATGACAGATATTGTGTCTAATCCATACTTTTTGAGGTCACTGAGATGACTAGCAAATCTCTTGATGGCCTTAAGTTCAAGTGTAGCCCCGATAGGAATGGGGGGCGGGGTGTTGGGAAGGGGTGAAATATAAAATGTCAAAAATGCTGGGCAAAATAACTGAAGCAACTATCTTAATAGGAAAGGGAGAGAGAGAGAGAGAGAGAGAGAGAGAGAGAGAGAGAGAGAGAGAGAGAGAGAGAGAGAGAGAGAGAGAGAGTTTATCGGTTGTCATTCAGAGTTTTCCCGGGCAGCGCCGGGTTGGTCAGCTAGTATATGTGTATATATATATATGCATATGTATTTAAATTCACCAATTTTCCGAAAGAGGGTTGGCTTCAAAGAAAAAAAAATTGACACGCTATACCAATGTATGAATTTTGTGAAATTTGGATATACGCCTCAATGAGAACAATCAGTGCATTAAATCGTACTGTACCTTTTACTTTTATCACGTATTCTCTCAGCCCCTTTGATATTAAGACCCTTGTCTTCCCATTACGTCTTCCACATCCTCTATCTTTCACTGTCCAGGTCTTCCTCTCCCTTTGCTTCCTAATAGTTAGAAATTATGCGAACTTTTACACCAGCCTTTATAAAGTCTTCCATTACGGTCACACGAGCAAGCCCTGTCGAAACATTCTTACCCCTTTTTCCGTCATTCGAATTTAACACCCACACCTCATAATGAGAGAGAAAGTAGTAACATGAAGGACCAACTCGATTAAACGAAAATAGGATCCGATCCAATTACCGATGATATCTATGACTAGGTTAAACTTTATCTTACATCTGGCAGCTACAGCAAACGGTTGCTTGAAACTCATATCCACGCATGAATTGACAGGTTTGCTTATAGGTTCTACCTGGGAATGAAAATCAACTCATTTTAATAATTTCATTTTATAAAGTATTAATACGATAATATTGACTAAAAAAAAGGTAATAATATATTTTGGCACTAGCCGTTGGGTGCAGTATGCCGGCTGACAATTGATAACATTTCCCGACCTGACCTTAAGCCCTACGTGCATGGAAGCTTAATACCGCCAGTACTGCATATAGCATATGCTCATGAAATGAACATGAGAAACGTATAAAAAAATCCCTTAAATCTTTTACGCATGACATTTTCTTTTCGTGAAAAATAACGGTCACAGCGAGTTTCCAAGGTGGAATAAAAAGCCCTCCACAAAATGCTGCGTAGGAATTATGCAGCATTTTCATGACAAGAGAGAGAGAGAGAGAGAGAGAGAGAGAGAGAGAGAGAGAGAGAGAGAGAGAGAGAGAGAGAGAGAGAGAGAGAGACGTGGGGGAAGCTGATAGTATGTGCAGAAACGGTAAAATGAAGGAAAAAATGTAACAGGAGAAGAAGAATAGAAAAGTAGTGTGAAAGAAAAAGAGTGAAGGAATAGAAGTAATAGACAGACAAAGAGCGAAGTATTAAGCGAATAAATATAAAGGTCTGGATGGCAAAACAATTGTACGAGAATGCACAAAAGGCTGAAAACATAATGATAATGAAATAAAAAATCGCACATAATCAACTTTGATGAATATAGGAGCGATCACTCGAATGTAAAATACATAAGAGTAGTAAAGGGAATAGTAAAGGGAATAGGAGAAACTGCTCTAAATACAGACAGATTTTTGTCATTTATTTCTTTCATTAATACATTTGGTTATCAGTGAATACACCCGACCAGAAATAGCAGTCATGCTTCTATGGTCCATGTTCATTAAAGAAAGCCTGAAATTTATGCCTATAATAATTTCCAAATGCTGTTTCAACACAAATGGAAAGACTTCTGTAAAGAAGGATTCAAACGTCGTTTTGTCTGTATCCATACAGCAGTACCTGATATAATCCTATGCTGGAACTCCGAATCTGTTCATATTTTGAAGTTTACATTTATTGATAAAAAGCAGAGAGCGGAATCTGGGTCACTGATTTTTATGTGGGCAAATAGCATAGTTGATTGTAGATGATCAGTAGAAGTTGTGAGGACAGGTGAATAATTTTGAAGACCTTTTTATATAGGCGGTTAAAGATTGGAAGGAGCAAGTTCGGACTGCTAATGTCTGGAGAAGCTGAAATAGAAAATTGAACAGGATTTGTGGAGTAGATATAAAGACAAATAAAATTTGATGCACTTAATAAATAGCGCCTGCTTAATTTGATTATTTAATTAGGTGTCTGAACACCTGTATTCATGTATACCACCACAAATAATAATGAAATGATAAACAAAAGAGCATCAGCAGTGCGAACGTTTGAAATAAACAAGTGATTAGAGCGCAGCCCTTTACTGAATTAGTGTTTATGGCGGAGAAAATGGGAGGCAATACCTCCTCTTCTTTTTCCCTACCAGATCTTACCTCTCCGTATATTTACAGAGGAGCAAATTCTCTTATGGAGCACCTAGTTATACTTCCTGGCATCATTCATTTCTTAAGATTTTCCTGATATTATTTAACATTTTTTTTCGTTCCTCCTTTCTTCTAATTCCATTGCGGCCACATCTGCTATTAGGTTCCGGCAAGAACGTTTTGGAGTGAAACTTTGACGTTTCCAAACTTGGGCGTCTAGGGTTTAGGATGCTGTTGTTTTGTGAGTATCCTATGGAGGGGAGGTTAAGGCAAAGATGGTTGAAATAGGGGATGATACGAACTGAATGAGGAGCAACAGTAAGAAGGAAGATAGGTGGGTATGAACAGGAAAGAGGGGCAATTTGAAGAATGCGTAAATGGGAAGAGAGTATAAAGGAAGTGAAGAAGAAAATGATATAGAAAATCAGAAGGGATAAAAAGAGAATGAAGAAGGATAATAAGATTAGTTGAATACAGGAGAATATAAAGAAAGCAATAATAACGGAAATACAAAGATGATTCAAATAAGAGACATATTATTTTTTCTGACTGTTTTATGAGATAGGAATAATATGAATAAAAATAAATACAAAAGGAAAAGTAGCAAGACCTACACAATTAAGAAACAGAGGCTTAGTTAATTACTCTAGAAAAGGCATACTGTACACACACACATATATACATACACACACGTATATGTACTGAGAATATAAATCATTCATTAAGGCAGCTGTACCTAACATATAATGTTAAAGCCTTTTCAGCACACTGCTCGAGTTCATATCCCGTTAAATTGAGTTAGGTTCAAAGTTCAGACACTGTCAGATACAGGGGTGATGTCTGCTTTTGTGATGGTAATATCAATAACTATAAAAAGTTTTTAGTTGTCCTTTTCATTCCGAGATTAAGTGAAAGCGCTCATAGTTATACAGTACAATAGGAGCATACTTGAGAGAATGGACAGTATGATTCGATGTACAACTGAACAATTAGATTTCATTAATTTATAAAGAAACATAATTCACCGGATTATTGTGTCCTGATACAATTTGAAATCATCAGTGAAAATCCCTTCGATAATATATCTAAGTCATCTTAGTCACATGTCACATTTTACGGTTTTAGAAATTAATTTTGGAAATTTGTTCAAGATTTGTTTTAGATCAATATCTGATGCTGTTTCAGCTCACCTCAAGGGTGAAAAATTATTCAGTGGCGCAGTATCACTTCTGGTTTAACAGTTTCTCCAAAAACGTTGGGGATCAGATTTTCCCCAAGTTATATGATCTCCCACATTGAAAGAGATGATGGGAAGTAAATAAAATATGAATTAGTCCCGCTAAACTTAATGATGATCTGACGAAAAAGTGATGTAGCACACGCAAGTACGCTATAATATAATACTAATAATGGCAATACTCGCTGGTATGCAAGGCGTATAGACTGCCGGCTCAGGCTCAGTTTAAGTACCCAGATTCCAACTTCTTTAATGACTTGTGTGGATCAGAGGCTGTGCCCTTGCATTTCATTAGTGTCATAGATTCGATCCCGATGTAAGGTATAAATTCATTAAAAATAATAGTAATAATGAATGTGTCCCTCTATATTTTTCCCGTGTAACAGTAAAATCTAAAAATAAGGAACGCCACGTTTAAGCTAACCATGAATTGGCCTGTTGTCAGATTCTCTCACCAGTGCTTCCAGTAAAGCAAAATGAAGGTACCTGGATCCGGTCTTCAAGACGATACGTTATATTCTATGGGTTAGAATTTGCCGTTTCGACCCTCTCATATTTTACTGTTATTCTTGGCGGTGTTTGTACACCAATAATGATAACAGTAGGATAGAAAATACACTTCATGTCTGTCCGTGTATTTGCAATTTAACCTGGACGATATTTTTTGGGATATATTGACGATATGCTTTCCATAGAGCAAAATCACCGATGAATATTTCCATCAAGTTATATCAGAATCTTCAGCTTTCAGAGACACGAAATGGAAACATAACCTCCAAAGGTTGATGTGAAAATGGTGCATCTGAACCTAGTTTACAGTCGAAGATTCGCCATGAAAGTTACAGAGAGAAATCGAAGGCATTTGTTACAGGAAGGAAGAGCCATGTGACGTTCATAGCACCCACTGGCTGAAGGGCGAACCTTCGACATTGACATCAAAGATTTTTATCTTATCCTGATTCCTTCTGAGGTCTCTCATAATTATTTCTAGTGATTCACCTTTTTTACTCTCATTTCTTTATCAGGAGTGTCGTCTCAAGTGTTTCCTCGTGAGTTTATATCATAGTATGTTTTCTGTATGACTTTTTTTATTTGTTTACATATTCCCTCTATATTTCTGAATTTGTTTGAGTTTTGTAACAGTGCTATGTATGTTAATTCACTGAGATGCCTAATATATCCATATACTGCCGAAAGTTTAAAACAGTACATTTTCTTAATACTGTCATGAGACATTCCCTTTCTTCTCACTTGCCAATTGCATACTTCCCAGGTAAAGCTTTGCGTATAGAAAAGGAATGGATGTACTTGATATCCATTACTCTCATCGTTCTAAATATATATATTCTAGCTGACAACCCGGCGCTGCCAGGGAAATCTCTGAATGACAACCGATAAACTGTCTCTTACTCTCATTCCTGGTAAGATAGTTGCTTCAGTCACATTACCCAGAACTTTGACATTTTACAGTATATTTCACCACTTCTCACCCCCCATTCCTATCTGGGCTGAACTTGGACTTGAAGGGCATTGGGAGTTTCACTATTCATCTCAGCGACCTCAAAAACTATGGATTAGGCACTAATATCAGTAGTTTTTGGTTATTTTTACATGTCACCACCTTCCCACCCCTTCTCAACCTCTTCCTATCAGGACTGAACTTGGACTTAAGGGGGTCAGGAGTGTCACTATTCTTCTCAACGACCTCGAAAACTATGGATTAGACACTAATATCTGTCATTTTCAGTTGTTTTTACATCACCCCTTCCCACCCTCCCCCTTCCTATCAGGGCTGAACTTTGACTTGAAGGGCATCGGGAGTGTCACTATTCATCTCAGCAACTTCGAAAGCTATGGACTAGACACTAATATCTGTCATTTTCGATTATTTTTACATGTCACCCCCTTCCCACCCCGCTACCTATTGAGGCTGAACTTGGACTTAAAGGGCATCGGGAGTGTCACTATTCTTCTCAGGAGCCTCAAAAACTATGGATTAGACACTAATACCTGTCGTTTTGGTTATTTTTACATGTCACCACCTTCCCACCCCACTCCCTATCGGGGCTGAACTTGGGCTTAAAGGACACCGGGAGTGTCACTATTCATCTCAGCAATCTTGAAAACTATGGATTAGACATTAATATCTGTCGTTTTCTGTAATTTTTACATTTCACCCCCTTCCTACACCCCACTTTGGTACCAGTGATGTCTTACACCCACAGTGTTCTTGCCCGGATGATGAATCATATTAGACCAAGTTTGGTTGAAATCACTCAATGCATTTCAGAGTGTATGTGGATCATACACACTTACATACATCCATATATATATATATATATATATATATATATATATATATATATATATATATATATATATACACACACAACACACGCACATATATATATACACATATGTATATACTGTATACACTATATGTATGTATAAATGAGCTTGTAACATTGAGGAATAACAACTACAGTAATGAATGGAAAGAATGAATCTCTTTGTTTCTTTATTTACAAACTGTTTTATCAAGCAAATATCATTCCGTTTCGAAGTGAAATGTAATTCAGTCTAGTGAAAATAAACAGGTATGCATAAGCTTCATGTCCTCCTTGCTCTAGAAATCTAAGAGTTTGTTCAGGAATGTACGTCTTGTGTTCCTATCTTCTAAGTTCCTCTTATCACTGTGCATGATCTTGTAATGAAGGTTTCGCTTGTATGTAGTCAAGTTTATCTCTCAAAACTTTCCTAGTCGAATCTGAATGACAACATAGAGTCGAACTGTGCTTAAAGACTGAAGGATAAGAAGGTGGACGACGGGGGATGCTGGAAACTATGGCTTTGGTAGGTAGAAAGACGTAAGAAAAAATCCTGTAAGTGAAAACTTTAGAGGATCGGTAGGATGAACGAAAGGAAAGTTTGGAAAATTTGAAATTTTTCTGAGCATGGAAAAGTTCGGGTGACACGAAGCGTAGTTTAGAGGTGTAACTCAATGCATGATTATTTTTGAACTGTATTTGTCATCTGTTCTTTTCTACTATGTTTTGTAAACTAAGGGACGAAAAATAACGGAATCTAGAGAGAGAGAGAGACAGAGAGAGAGAGAGAGAGAGAGAGAGAGAGAGAGAGAGAGAGAGAGAGAGAGAGAGTTAATGAAATTTTTTGTTCAGGAGATTGAAGAAATAGACCAAAAGGTCAAATCAACGTGGAAAAAATAAATTAGGATTTTGATACTAGCTTTCTTGAAGTACCAGCGGAATCAGAAACCTGATATATGGTAGATGAAAAAATACAGTATTTGTAATATCAATTAATAATAGGTAATTTTTAAGTGACGGATGGATTCGGGAAGAAAGTCTTCAGTATTTCATGAAGTAAAAGGTGATGGAGGTGAAAGAACAAGGTATAAAAATACGCAAATCAAAAATAACGCAGAAATAAATGGCAATGAAGGACATTTTGTAAAACTACTCTGAAGGAAAACAATCTAAAGTTAAAACTGAACTAAAAAATAAGGAAATTTTGGCATAATAAATGATATCGAGCATAGCAAAGAGCAAACGCAAGGAGCATTACAAACAGTTTCCGACTTTTCTGTTTTACTAAATACACTGCATTTATGGATATACAGTAAAGGTTCCGATTACCTCTCTGCCTGTTACCACCGTAGTCATTTTATACATAAATATGTAAAAATATTATACATAAATGTGTGTATATATATATATATATATATATATATATATATATATATATATATATATATAATATATATATATATATATATATATATATATATATATATATATATATATATATATATATATATATATATATATATATATATATATATATATATATATATTCATGATGTTGCCTTGTAATATGTACATCTTCCTATAGTTTTGATATATTTACTCTTCAATTTATCATGTGTTGTGTAATAATAATAACTGTCGAAATATCATATGTAGTGTATTGTCAGATCTCAAAAGAGTTAGTGATTAAGATAACTTAACAGCGTAATTTAGAATTAATAATACTTTTTTAACAGTAATGTAGTGTATGAGCAACATGTGTGTGTCGTAGCAAAGGGCTTGTTTCACTTCAGTTGTCGTCGAGAAGAATAAAGTGATGACAGGTCGAGAGATACAATAGCTGCTCCGTTCTGGACACCAACTTGGGTTTTTCATTTTATTTTTAAAACATGCCAGACATAATTAGCCAGTTGCAGTCTGTTTTGATCATGTTAAGATTTCTGTTAAAGCTTTGTCTTATACGAGAAGAAGACGAATGGTTTTGCAATGTTACATATATTGTTCTGATTGCATCCCATACAATTTTCTGGTAAAGATGTATAACTTTTGAGAAATATGAACAAGTGTTGCACTGAAGCACATGTCTCGATTGTTTACGTCATCTTCCTTCTAGAATTTTCTCTTGTATCTCGTTCTCAAAATGCCTTAATGACGTCATCTTATTGTTTTATTTCCTATTGGAATCCTAAAATTTGCTCATTCTGATTTGAGAGACTGTTAATGTTGGTTCCCTCTATCTCTCTCTCTCTCTTTCTTCAAAAGAGAGAAATTTTAATGTAAGATATTTGTGGTCACTGGTACTAATCTTAGCTTTTGAGATCTGAATTTAGGAAAAAGTTGTAACGGCGCCCAACAAAAAAGTATGTTTTGTGAATCTAAAGCAGCTGTGATTTTACAAAGGTTTTCACAAGCTTGTGTAAGGTAAAGTGAATTTTACTTATTATTACCATGGTATAATAGGGAACATTAAAAGAATTTTTACCTAAGTGAAATTACTATTGATAAATCTTTTGTGTATTCTTGTGTTTGCAATCTCTTGATTTTTCACATTTTATATTTTGGTGATTTAACATTTATTTACTGTTACGTGTTGGGCTTGGCTGATGAGTTTATTAATGAATTACTGTAATTTATGGGACCCTGCGTCGCCAATGGCACACGTAACCTGCCAATTGAAGCTAAAGTTAACTTCAAAGACAGACAATGACTTAATTGAATAAGGTTACTAGTCGGGGAAAACAATATATGGGATAACAGATTACTCTGCAACAAATCGATTACATAAAACCCCTTTACTTCCTAGTTAGACCTGACAAAGAAAGAATGTGCGGGGATAGCGGGGAAATTTTATGAACAATTGGTCAGCGTCTGACACAGTCAATTCTCCCTGCTCCTGTCAGACAATATAACGCAATGAATGGCTGTACTACTATATATCATACGCAGTTTTAGTACTGGTAAAGGCTATTTCTCTTCCAGACAATGGGATCGAGACACAAGGCTGCCTGAATGCTGAAATTTACTTACTTAACTTTCCCTAATTCCTACTTACTGCACGGGAATAGTTTACAGTGTCACTATGCAATATTAATTATTCTTACACTAGACTTCATAAAAGAAATATGTTTATACCAGGTTCTCATAGATGGTGGTGAAGTGGTGAAAACAAAGGAAAATGGAAATACAGGGAAAAGATATTAGCAAGTCAACGAAAATTTGGCAAATTTCAAACTTACCGTTGACGTGGGTCACTTGCGCATGCAACTAACAATCAGAAGTCTTGAAAATACCTGTTTCTGCCTCACTAGCACCAATGAAACAGTAAGAGGGCAAGCACAAAGAATTAGTACACACAACGCATGTGACTCACGCGATAGCAAGTTTCTCTCTGAGCTCTTTCGGGGTCAAAACAGGGCGGCTGTAGCGCTGGGCTGTTTGTTCGCATCAGTATGCCTATGCCTCCGGCAGTCTGAAAATTTGACAAAACATTGCCGAATGCATGGGACAGAGCAAAAGAAAGCTTAAGACCACCCTTACTAGAGGTTAGCCTACTTGGTGAACTCTCCCTATGGGTTCAGCCCCTAATGCTAACCTATTCCTGCTAAAGACGTTATTTTTTTAAAAACACACAGCCTACCTCTGCCTGCTGAGCTTCCTGTCTTTGTTAGAATGATATTTTGACTAAATAATGCAGAGAGGGAGAACAGCAGAATATTTTTTTTTAAATTACTTAGAATTTTAAATATTTCTTGATAATTTAACATTGCATGCTTGATTTAATTTCATTTACTAAGATTTTCTGTTCAAATCTTGAGTAATTCTTGATAGTTTAAATTTTGCTTGATTAACTTAATTTCTTGATAAATTAAAGTCTTTGTGATTTAGTTTTGTTTAATAATTTAACTCAAGAATTGATTAAATTTTGTGTTGTTTCCAAGTAATAGTAAATTTTTTCAGATTGTGAATTCAAATGATAAATTTTGAATTTAAAAATACATTTTTTTATTCAAAATTTTTAAAAACAGTGTTTAATTTATTGACCACCAGTAAATAGGATTAATTGTGTGCGTAAGGAAAAGTGATAAACATTTTTTGTTCCTTTAGTTTTGCCGAAGTGAATTTAGACCAGGGAAACAATTACAGTTGTTTGATGAGAGTTCAGGTATCTGGTTGGAGTGAGGTACATTACTGAATTTTGTGATTAGTTGTGTATTAACCAGGTACTTGGGACGAATCGTGACTAATATATATATATATATATATATATATATATATATATATATATATATATATATATATATATATATATATATATATATATACATATTCACAGTAAAAGTATCACCATCGCAATACTTGAAAGCTGCAAAAGTTAAAAATTATGCCAAAATATTTCTAATTACACGAAAACCAAAAGAAAAGCAATGCTTGTAAAAAAAACGCTAAAATTCAGAAGATTGCAACGAGTAAAAAGGCTAAAAAGATCCATACAGTCTTTGGCACAAAGTAAAATACAAAAAACTAAGCGTTCATCACTGGACCCTTTACACGCCCGGAAAAATACGTTATGCAGTAAATGGGCCCAGAGCTGCGAGAGTATTACACAGAAAATGCTAACAAATGCGGGGATGAGTAAAGTACTAAGCTGAAGTTATGTGTGAAGTACTGACCGAGAAAAAACTTCCATCAGTTACTTGGTTTGTCGCTAACTATAATGGCCGTTTTATATATACAATATATATATATATATATATATATATATATATATATATATATATATATATACATACATGTATATATAAAATATATATATATATATATATATATATATATATATATATATATATATATATATATATATATATATATATATATAACACAACATTTCTGGTTTATGAAATGAATTTATTCTCACTCAGAAAATCAATTAATTTCATCAACGCTTGTACATATCTTTTGTGTCTAATGATGGAAATGATTACTTTTTGCAGCTTGAGATGTTTTAAGAGAAGAGATTGATAAAAGTATGAATAGAAATTGAGATTGCAGAAGAAGCAAACTACGATCATAGCATAACAAGAATCATAAGCAAAGAGAAAAACAGAATACTGTCTAAGGAACTTTAGCGGAGTAAACGCGAGAGAAGAATCACCCGGATAGATCGGCAAGGTGGTATATATATGTGGATGCAAATGAAAACAAAAGGTAAGTGAAAGAGAAAAAAAAAACAAACCCTTTAAAGAACAGAAAGCAGTTCAAGGAAATCTAATGCATAATAACAGAGCTGTCACTATTTAAGTTTCAACAGAGTCCGAAAATAACTCGAATCGAAGGAAGGAGTTAAAAGAATAATGAAATCTGCAGCAGATCACTTATTGTCAAATGAAATCGCAGGAAGAGCTGTGATCGTTTTATAACAGACACTACCGGTTGAGGGAAATCTGAATATTATCATTACTTTTAGCAGTAGTAGTAGTAGTAGTAGTAGTAGTAGTAGTAGTAGTAGTAGTAGTAGTAGTACTGTCAGGAGTAGTAGTAACAGAAATAGTATTAGCAGTATTAGCATGCTTTTTCTTTGTTGTTGAAACTAGGTTTAGGCAGGTTTATGGCTAGTCATAATTTTTCCAAAAGATACATTTTTATACCCTAACCTAATTTTAACGTTACGGGTAGGTTTGAAGGCCAAATTTCCTCATTTTCATCGAGGTAAAAGGTCTCTGATCTAAAAAATCGACTGAATGTTCCAAAGATAATGTTTTAGACATTTCTGGCAATGACTTTTTCCAGTGTCTGAGGTCAATGAAAAGGTCGACATTTGTTTTTCTCAAGCTGACATAAAAGTTGGTTGGTGGATAACTGGGAGTTTAATTATTAGTTTTCATTGTAATTTAACCAGCTCAGCTAAGTCTTAGCCTAAAATTTGGTCAAGTTCTGCATTATTATATACTATTTCTCATCTTCCTCAGACTTCTTATAACGTAGCTTTTTCACTTATATATACATATATATATATATATATATATATATATATATATATATATATATATATATATATATATATATATATATACATATATATATATATATATATATATTTTTTTTAAGTGGTTCACTGTGCAGTGCACGTGGGGCATTCAGAATTAAAAATGCGAGAAAATCCTTTATTATCAGGTTTTTTTCGTCATTTTCTTTTAACCAGGAGCATAGAGAATATCAAACCTGGAAGAAACTTCAAGTGAAAAAAGGAGAAAAGCACTATTGAGTAAAATGACTTGACATTTTAAACTGAAAAAAAGTATTGCAACAAAGAGAAACACAAAACATATTCTGCAAAAAGTAGAGGCAAGACAGAAATATGATGCACATAAAGCCTAAGCTTTGTGACTAAGAATAATCTTACAGACTGTGAGGTCAATTACCGAAAGGTGTAAAACTCAAACAAAGGAGAAGGAAACAAGAACAATTCTTTCCAAATTAAGAATACCCACGGGGCAAATATGAGAAAGTGGATTGAAGAGAACTGCGGACGGGGAAAGAATGTTAAGCAGAGTATAGAACATTAACTTATATTTGGCGTGGTTTTGTGAATATAATATATATATATATATATATATATATATATATATATATATATATATATATATATATATATATATATTATGTTTGTATATATATATATATATATATATATATATATATATATATATATATATATATATATATAAATTTATTTCTTATTAGCAGCCACAATGATCTCTTAACTTTATCACAAGAGAGAGAGAGAGAGAGAGAGAGAGAGAGAGAGAGAGAGAGAGAGGGGAGCAAAAAAAAGGTCCGAAAGTAAAGAAAAGCTATACAGAAATGGAAGCACTATAAGGAAAAAATAAATTCAGATCGGTTACCAAGAGAACAGAATAGAAATAGACTTGGTGAATTTTATTCCTCATCCATCCACCTCTCAAAACCATCCATAAAAAGACATTTGAAGAGAGGAAGGTGAGAGAAAAAGAGAAAAAGATAAAAAAACACCATGAAGAATAACATATTTCGAAATAGTCTTAGCAAATGATTGTCTGTTTCAGCGTTCCAATTATACATTGGTAAAATGGGGAACCTTTCATGTATATAAGCAACATTATTCAAAGTGAATATGAGAATCATAAAAACAAGTTTTCCAGGAAGACGCGAGAATGAAAAAGGAAAAGACACTTTTAAGCAATCATTTTACATATATATTCCAGAGAACGCATTTGATCTCGCTAGAAAATTGATAAAAGACCATACAATTATTAAAGCCGAGACGCGTAACCTTTATTTAGTTTAAAATTAGCAGAAGAATCTCTTCCACAGATCATTATATAATCTACTGATATTTCTTACTCTGTTTGATCGGGTGAGGCTAATTCTTTAAAAGCTAAGCTCAGATATTTTTTCTGTCAACAAATATAAAAGTAAATGATGAAAAATGCAACAAATAAAGCACTGATAAAACTTCAATATAGAAAAAATAAGCTTTTGGGTAAAAGCAAGTAAAATGAATATGAGAGACAGGAAATTCCTTCCAAGAAGTGAAATATGGGAGAGGAGAATGAAAGCCATTTGCGGCATTTGAAAGAGCAAAGCCTAATTTACCACACGTGTTAATAGCAGAGAAAGTATCCACAGGTTGGGTAGATGTGGATGACGTCCAGCAAAGCAGCGACTACAGAAACAGTGAATTGAGCTCTATCACTGTACAGGTACAAGCCAAGACTCAAAGTCAGAACTGAAGCAGTGAAAAAAAAGTCTTTAAATGTGCACTCGTGTTAAAAGCAGGTACGAGATTATGAGCACTGACCAAGAGAAGGGCGTTTGAGAGGCAAAATACACAAGCGAGAGAAAGATATTAAAAATTTTTTCATGTTTGTTGCTTTAACGTTGAGCCTGACTTTCGTATTGCAATATATAACGGTTGGCTGGCCTTAAACGTGCATGGGTTCTTGACCAAAGGCCGCTCGTAAGTATGGAAAGCTGTGAAAGGGAGTAAGAGGTCTGGTGTGGACCGCTAAAATCTTCCATCCTCTAGAGACTATATATTAAGTTACTTGAAATAATATCTGAAACTTATTTCTACTTTCCATTCTTTTAACCTCTGACGGCAGTCACGATATATTCCAGATTCATTACAACTACCGGTGTAATTCTCAAATTTTACTTCAATGAAATCCAATTTAGTGCTTTTAGAATATCAGAAGGAAGCCCATAGACTGTCTCACAAAAGAGCCGAGAACGGTTTGCTGAAAACAATGAAAGTAGATGGGCAGCGCCACAGGCGGCTACTCGAAGAACTACCTCTAGCAACCGAGGAAAAGGTCTCGTCCAATTACTGAATAGAAATATATTCTTAGCTTGTCATATCTCAGGCGCCTCTGGCAGAGCAATGATTGAGGGAATAAACCACATCCTTTAAGGGAGGAAAATAATGCATATGGATCAGAGTGATTCCATGAAATGTAGCAATAACTGTCGAGGCAAGATGAAGAGAGAGAGAGAGAGAGAGAGAGAGAGAGAGAGAGAGAGAGAGAGAGAGAGAGAGAGAGAGAGAGAGTCAAAGTGTTATATAACCTACGCTCAATAATCAAACTTTATAAATTATTTCTATATATATTAAGTTCTCTTGATGCTAAAAGAACGACCTCTATGAATAGATCAAAAAGTTCACTTTTTATGTCTGTATATTGTAGTAGAGAATCCAACAGCAAAACCTGAAACTGTATATTATATAAATTTAACTTTATAGAAAGACTAGGAAATCGAAGTCTGGCAATTTTATGTCTGCAAATAACAGAGTAGACTTTAGTTGGTAAGAAGAGCTTAAAGAGGTTGGTGGCTGATAACAGTGCTTTTATAAAGAAAAAGCTGAATATCAGAAAGACTAAAGTTATGAAAGCTAACGGCAATAAACAGCATTCATTTGGTAGATATGGCTACCGAGAACTTGCATAGATATTAAGGAATTAACGTTACTACCTGACGTCGATGAAATTAAAGTTGTTTAGTATACTGTACATTAAAAGAACAGCTGTTTTGTGGATGTATTTGAGTAGAAGAGTGGTAATTTAAATTTAAGTATAGTTTGAAATGTGAAATGGTTGAGAAATTCTTCCATGAAACGTAACGCGTAGGGCAGAAAAATAGAGGCTATTACTTTCTTTCTTTCTTTCCATTCGCACCGCTTCCTTTGACAACAGAAGAGAAAATATTTGATCAGTATTTCTTATTTCTAAATCTTTGCATCCTTCACTTCACAGCACTATTACCAAGACTGAATGTAGCTCTTATGCCTTATTTTGATAGTTCCTCCTTTCCCTCCCATTCCATTGCAGCCAGACTGGATGGCAGGATGGAAAGAACGTCGAGGAGTGAAAATTAAACGGTTAATTTCAGCCTCTCAGATCTGGGAAGCGATTGTTCCCTCCGAATTTCCCCTAAAGGAAAGGTTGGGAGGCGGGGGCTTGGGAGGGAGGGAGAGGCGGTTTATCGGTGTGGTATGCAATGGGATTAGGGCACCCAGATATAGGAGAGCGGTATGAGGTTCACAGAGAGGACAGAATAAAGGGGTTAGCGCAATGAATAAGAAAGAAGTACAACGTAATAAACCAGAATTAGAAAATGACAAGAAACAAAAATGGCGAAAGCAAAGAGAAGGGAATATTAAGACGACTAAAAGAGAAAGAGGGAACATCGGTTTCCTATTCAAGAAGAGGGCACACTGCCACCAACAAAAAAATAAAATGATCATAGACTGAGCTAAATATGGAAAATAAACGCGGATTATAACTGAATATAAGGTTATATAACAAGGAAGCTAAACGTAAAAAAAAAAAAAAAAAAAAAAGACAAATTGAGAGACTGGTAAAACTAAGTGTAAGGTATTAACATATCCATTAAGATTTAGCGTGATCTCCACAATGAAACAGTCAAGCCTTCAATGACTCTTGGCAGTATGTTGGGCCGTGAGTCAATGAAATTTTCCCCATGTTTCATAAAATTCACTACCCACCTGCTAACAAACAGGCCAACGGACAAAAATCCTGAATAAAACAAAATGATCTCATAAACAAAAGTAAAAGTGGAAATCCTGAATGCAGTTTTCAACATCCAGAATAAATAATTCGGTTCCATTTTTATTTCTCATGACCCCGTTATCAAGTCGTCTTGTATTGATTCTAGTGTTAGTTTTATTTCCTATTCCATTTCAGCTGTTCCATAAGTTTCACTTTGTATTCTTCGTTCTATTTTTTTTTATCGTTTCCAACCAAATAAAATTCCTCGTTCATTCATAAATGCATGAAAATAAAATAAACTGCTGATTTTCAAAAACAGCGCACTCTGTAAATTGGCTCTTGTTTCGGGGTTCGAAAACGTTTGTCCCGTTTGCCTGAAATATCCATCCACTAACGAGTGTTTTAACAGCAGGCATTCCTTGGTGTTTCATGTTGGCTCTCTTTTTTCTCAATTTCATTTTCCGACATTCCCAGTATTCTCTCTTGCATAAAGCATGAATTTTCTTTGGGTGGAATTTTAAATATGTGCTGAGAGGAATGTAACTATAATACGAATTTCTAAATATTGATAAATTTATTATGTTTTTGTTAAGATGAGGTAAGCGGTAGAGGGATGGTGCTTGTATCAGATAAAACAGAAAGGAAAAGGGAGGTTAAGGAAACGAAAAATTGATAAGGAAAGAAGTGAGAACCAGACTGCAGAGAGATGAGATGTCTTTTTCTGGAATACTCTGGAGAAAAACAATCCATTAAGCAGTTTTATTCCAGTGTTAACAATATAAGAAGTACGGACAATTGGTAACCGCTAGGAGAAAGATTAAGGAAATAAGTGGTGAAAAGAGAGAAAAGCATAAGCAACCCTAACAAACAGACTAGGAATTGCTTAGTTAAAATTTTTCTTTTAGGAGAAGAAGCAAACATGATCAGGCTGATGATAGGATATTCGAAACCTCCACTAATCAGGGTTTTATTGGTCACACAGTACTTGCACAAAGAATATTACAAACAATTATAATTGTATTATAGAATGAGCGTAGGAACTTTGAATTTCAAAATCATTTTTTGATGTCAGAGAGAGAGAGAGAGAGAGAGAGAGAGAGAGGGAATGAACAGTACTGGTCAGGTAATGGAAAATAGACAGATTAAAAGGATAAAGAACGGGAGGAATATATATGATTGCTGTTTTGCATAATACAGGTCAAGGGGAAGAAGAATGATGAAGGCATAATGCAAGGGTTAGGAAAAAGAAAGAAGCAGATGACATAACAAGAAGAGATTTACAAGAAAAATGAAAACAAACAAAACAGTAAACAGGAAAGAACCTCAGTTTACAGAGAGGAGGTGAAAAGGAAAATTGGAGCAGAAAAGAAGCTAAAAATTAGGAAAAAAAGCATCTTCAAAGAACAAGAAATAATCAACTTCAGCTCATATCTTAACTGAGGATTCAAGGTAATTTGCAATAAAAAAATGACTGAAATCGAGAACTTGGATGAGAATAAACTATGCAGCAGATCATTTCGACGGATAAAATTGCAGGACCAAGTATGCTTTCTCTATATTAACTATAAGAGGGAGATAACTGACTAATATTATATATTTTTTCTAAAAGTTGAAACAAGATTATCTTTATCAATTCTACCTGATGCAGATTCTTTTGAGTAGGAATTTAGCAAAGGACTAAAAAAGGTTAATCATACAATGGGAAGTCTGGATAAGATTTAGAAATTAAGGTTAAAATTGCACAGGTAAGATTATACATCGGTCTAGAGAGTTACCTATTGTTACACGGATATTAGGTGATATGATTTTAAGATTTCATATTAAGAAAGCTTGGAGGGACGGGCAGAACTATGTACCATCGAAATATCCCGACTAATTTCTGCCACCTATGCCAAGCGTATTGCTGAATGCTAACAGGATGCAAGATGGCGCATCAATTTGGCCTTGTTTTTGATGGTCTGCGTCATGTCTTTTCTGGAGACAATACTTATTTATCATCTCTAGATCTCTTCTAAAATAAATAAGAAAGCAAGCATTATTTCCAGGTATTTCTTTCTTAAATACAAAAATCTCGGGAGGCGTGTGACTTCTAAATAACAATGGGTATGCAGAAGCTTTTAAGACGTGACAGTAATTTCGCCATATCTATACGTTTAGGTAGTAGCAATAAATCGAGTCGAAGTTTAAACACCAAGTATTTTCAAATGTTATAAATCACTTCTCACTTCTAACTATTTCATTGCATAAAAGTTACATTTTCCGAGCTAAGCTTATGTTTCATGTTAAACAATTTTAATTTCTTAGTTTTGTTTCTGGCAACGATGTTTTCATCATCAACTTTCAGTCTGCCTTGCGAGGTTATGCTTCAGAATCTGTACATTTAAAATATTTTTGGTCGTATACGTTAGCTGTAAAGAGGCTAACTATTTTATTACGTGCATTCTTCGTGTACTCAATGCAACTTCAGCATTAATTAATGTAATAAATAGAGGTAAGTCTAATCAAGGCTCCACATTACGATATGCTGTTTTTCTTCACCATTCAAATGTGCCTGCTGGCCCAAAGCAAAAAGATTTCCTCTCCTTTTTCTTTATTTACTTATTTATTTTCGTAATCGGTTCACTGTCTGGAGGTACAGAAGCCTGTACATGTATGGGATAAACACAGGTTCGCAATAGGTAGCAGATCAGAGAATCTTATGCCATAAGACAATATCTGTGAATATCTAAGATCACGATGTTGCTTTTAATTATTTGTTAAATTTTTAATGGTGGAGATGAGGAGATCAGGCCTGAAACAAGACTGAAGTCATAAGAGACCGAGAAGAGTAAAAACTAGGAAACGAAAAGAAACAAAGGGAAAACAGGAAAAGACATTAGTGAGGTAAATCACTTGATATTACACAACTAATAAGCGATACAACTTCGAAGTGGATGAAAAAAACATTCTTTGATCATGCCTTACGAAGTAGAGGGGAGAAAGAAATAAATAAAGCATAACGTAAATTATTAAAAAATTCCAAATCACCTATATTATCATATAAATTACCTAAAGGGGGAAGGCTGAAACAAAAGAGGAAATGATGGAAATAATTCTTTTCACTTTAAAAGAGAATAAATATAGGGGAAACGGTAGGAAGTGGGTTTAGCAGAGGTATGGAAATAGTACAAGAATTGATTTCTGTTTTTCATGATTGGCTATTTATTGAGGGAAAGTATTTTTCTTTATCTTATTTGCTTCAGAGTTGATTCTTATTCATGTAAGAATTATTGGTACCTATTTTCAGATAGCTCTGATACTCTTTCCGCTCCGTGCAACAGAATATGTCACTGAATAGCACAAAGACCGTTCCTTTTTTGGCTTTGCCATTTTCTGCAAACTTAGGAAGTGGACATTTGCAAATATCCCGTAATATTCCACTTTACAGAAGATACTGTGAGGCGATATTTGATTATGAATTGATAGGTAAGTGAACTGACATATAACTTTGGGTTGAAATAATTATATCTAAGGATACCTGAGAGAAGTTTATTTTGCCACATTTGGAACATAATGACATTCAAACCGTGTCATTTTCATAATAGTTTACGTCAAATAATCAACAGGACCAGGGGATATCTTCATGTTCAATTTCTTGCTCCTCCAGAGTTCTGCGCTTTATATTTAGTTTATTTTCTAGATTTTAGTATGTATTTTTGTAGTTAGATAAGCATAGTTTGCAGGTCACCAATATGCAGAGATATTTGTACGAAATATTTCCTAGTCTCAATCTATTTCTTTTGGCAACATTAGATTGAATTTTATTATTTAAATTTTTATGTTATTGGGAAATAATTACGATTTACGCAATCTGATGGTTTTCCATTTACCTTCTCCTGCTCTCTCTCTTTGGCTTTATGACTTTTTGGTTAGCTTTGAATAGCCATCCTTTTTTGTGCTTCTCTAATTGGAAATTTTCGTTCTCTTCCAGTGACTGAATTCATTTTTCTCCTTTCATTTTCATTTATGATTTTTTGTTCTCATTCTTCTGTGGTTGACTCATCATGTTGTTTGAATGTAGATAACAGTTCTTCCACGTTTCGGTCAGAACGAAGAGAACTAGGACATGGGAGGAATAACTGGAGAAGGATTCCGCCGCTGATTGGTTAAGGACATCGACACCCCCCTATTCTAATGCATATTTATTGGTTGACGTTTTGAAGGATCAGTAATCACTCATACTTGTTACTTTTCCTGTCTTCAACCCTCTTTCCTTCCTGCATCGGCTTCGCCTTACAAAAATCAACTGACCACCAAAATATAAACATCATATCACCAAGAGCAGGATTGGTTTGGAGGAAAGCGTTCATAACGTTCCTCTCTCGGTTTATGTATATGTGTGTGTGTGTGTGTGTGTGTGTGTGTGAGAGAGAGAGAGAGAGAGAGAGAGAGAGAGAGAGAGAGAGAGAGAGAGAGAGAGAGAGAGAGAAAAACGATTCGGGAAAGGAAATTACTGTAACGGTGAAACGAAGAGTACTCAGAAACAGGAACGTTAGGAACAGTCTATTTGGTCTATCTCTCAAACTCCATCCACTTCTCAAAATCACCAATGAAAAGTTATTTGAAACGAAGAACATGAGATAGAACAGAAAATAAATGAGTTAGGAGAACGACCGGTGGCTGTTTTATTTGAAAATATCTTTTGTAAATAATTCGATTTATCTTAGCTATATCTTCGTTAATTGGTACGATGACAAACTCAGTGTGAAGAATGAGAGCCACTTAGTGAATGCAAGTATTTAAAAATGCTAAATCTCTCAAGGTAATACGAAAAAGAAAAATGATGAGATATTAAATTCATTAAGATCTTCCACACAGCACAGAATTTTAATGAAATATCAAGTTTATTTTCCTCGAGATAATATAACTCTCGACAGAAGTGATAACCACTTCAAAACGATAAAAACATTTATATAGCAGTTTGCTATTACCAGTGGAATATGTTCTGAAGATGAATATTACGTATTCTGATTTACTGGGTCAAAACAGTTCCTCAAAATCACATCTCTGATGTTCATGTCACAGGAATTTTTGTATCATTTCAACTAAGATATATTTAGCTTTTAGACTAAAGAAGCTAATAGTTTTCTCAGTAGCGATTCAATATTTATATTCTTATCTGATATATTTTTATCAACATGTATTTAAAGTTAGTCTATGAGAGAGAGAGAGAGAGAGAGAGAGAGATTCTCCTCATAACTACCATTAATCTTCAAGATCGACCATGCAAAACAGCAAAAGTAACCTACTGAAAACCAGCGAAATAAAAATACGAAAACCGAACTAAAACGAACATAGAGCCTAAGCGGTTTACGAAACCTGACTTCCGGAGGGAACAAATAAACGAAAGGGAATGGAATCAAGCGACAGGGAATTCACTCCCAGGAGTGAAATATGGAGGAGCAGAATTTCCATACAAAGGCCAGACGGCAATCGAAGCCATTTGCAGCAGCAACTGAGATGTGAGGATCT
The DNA here is from genome assembly GCF_040412425.1 of Macrobrachium rosenbergii. NCBI lineage: Eukaryota > Metazoa > Arthropoda > Malacostraca > Decapoda > Palaemonidae > Macrobrachium > Macrobrachium rosenbergii. The sequence continues at coordinate 15,448,441 of NC_089764.1, forward strand.
CGTGGAGACCGTTTTCAAGAGAGAGAGGAAAGGCCCTCGGCCCATTCCGCCATATTCAGCATCAGTTCATTTACCTCTTTCGGCCTAATTTATTTGACTTCTGTATCCCTCCGCTTGTTTGTGTTTATCTGTTCTTGCTCTCGTCTGTATTTCACCGCATTCTTTTTTATTCAGTTCTGTTTCTCGTTTCGTTTATTTGCAGTAATGCGATTGTTTTAATTATTTGCAGTAATGCGATTGTTTTAATAATTAAGATAATTATTCGTCATTAGAAGATGTATAGAGAGAATGAAAAGCCTTGTAAATATATTCCACGACTATAATAAAAAGAATCAATCAAAAGAAACAGTAATCTAGGATGTTTTTAAACCATTCCTTACAAGACTTTTTCAGCAAACATTTTAATTAACAACCACCGTAAATCTAAACATTTCATTTACGATGAACTACACGATCAGGTAAATTTCCGATGCGAACGTCGCCGGGTAACTGTTCAACGCGTGTGAATTTGCGCGGTGAACAGCACTGAGGCTAAGATGAATGCTCAGATGGCCACTTGTATTCTCATGGCATTAAAGTCTGCATAACTCAACGCTGATGTACTAAAAAGTCATTTTAAGCCAACTTCTGTAATTTAGGAACCACTTCTGTAACCAGAATTTAAGTGAAAATTTGTGGCTGAGCACTACCTATCCTTTGGCCCTGATGGAAAGATGTGCGTTGGTCATGTCTCAAAGCCTGACCTCGGATGGAAGACCGTTCTCTTTTCTTTCGAAGTCGAGTATACTTTTCTTCTTCATGACATTGACTCTACAGTCGAGGTTTGCTAGAGACTGAGAAGCTTCTGTTAAATTGGGGATGTTTTTGTGCTGTTGATGTGGAAGAGAATGTCAGACCTTCACCTAGACTTGAGAAAATTGGTCACGTAAGGAGTCAGTTTTAGACAGTCTAATTTCTACCTTGAATTTGTGAAATATCTTTATTTAACTGAAAGTTACGAGCATCTTATTATTGCATGCGAGCAGCATTAATAATTGTCATGATATATCGAAGTTATGCGTTTTTTGTAAGTAGTGAAATAAAATCTGTCATCTTTGATTTTATCACCCTCCATCTGAGTTTTTGCTTCAAGGAACGACACCTATAACGGGTAACTTTCCACAAAATGTGTGTGATTTACGGGCTTTTTTAACGATGGAATGTGACATAAACATTTCTGGGAAAGAGGTAAACGATGTAGGATAAGAAATAGCATAGAAGTGTGGCCAAAGTACTTTTTGATGGCCACTATAGGTGTCTGTGTTGGTGGCCGTAAATCTGGTTTTGTTTTGTCCGAGAGGCATGGGGTCTAATGACTGTTTTTTCTGGTTTTGTGTCTTTTCATTTTTTTTCCTTATTTTATTGGAAGAAAATTTATTTTGTTTCACATCAAACCCCATTGCTATTTGTTCTGTGTTGTGTATATGAAGATTTTCACTTTGAGTAAATAAATTGGTCATGGTCACAAGGTTCACCTGATCTAGTTAGCAGCACTAAGAAGAAAAGATTATGTTAGAACCAAAGAAAATGTATATTTTTATCTTTAAATAACAGTAAGTTTTTTATGTAATTTGTTATTCAGTTTCAAGCATAGACTGTATTCATCATATTTCAAATACTTTGAAAATATTCTCATTTTCTCGATGATTATGATTCGTATGGTGTTACGTCATTACGTATAAACTGATTTGTGACATTGTCAAGATGAAGACGTCACTTTAAAGAGTGAGCACAATGTACATAGTGAACTTTGCAACTTTTTCCTCCTCTCAGCTTAATCTTTGGCCCATTTCATAATCTGTTGAAGCAGATGTTTTACAGACGTATGCCCTCCCTCACACTAACCACCCCTATTTGTAACAATTAAGTAAACATAGTCTTAAAATAACTTTTTATATTCGTTTTCATATCATTTGCGTTTTTTCCCGCAACTGTTGGCTAAATTAAGCATACCAGCCTACCTGTCAGCGTGGAGTCCAGCCCTGATTCTAAACAAAGACTGTGTTTGAGAGTTTGCTTGACATTGCCGTATTAAATTTCTCTAACCCCCTTTGAAGGAGACCTTTGTTTAAATTTTCTAAGGCCTCTCTATAAAGTAAACAATTTTTTAACTTTGTCATGTTAATAGTAATATTCCCTGCCTACCCGTACAAAGGCCTTTTTTTTTTATCTAAGTACCCTGAATACTTTACTGTATTCAGAAGCCTTATATTGTAAACGTTACTTGAAGCGTGTGCTGTATATAGCACCTTTTTTTTCTTCTTTTGACTAATTGTAAGTAATAAGCAAAGCATGATCTGGCGTATGTACACACACCCATTTAAAAATAAGGATTTTATCTTTGTGTTTATTATATATTTAATGTGTTTTGTCTCTTTCTTAACCTATTACGTAAATATTTTTGAGAGAGAGAGAGAGAGAGAGAGAGAGAGAGAGAGAGAGAGAGAGAGAGAGAGAGAGAGAGAGAGAGAGAGAGAGAGCTGCCTTGTTGGGGAGAAGGAATTTATTGGGACTCTGGAGAGTATCCAAGGGTGATTACGGGCAGGATCCTTACAGGACATCGGAAACAATCTAGACTACATATATTTTTAATTTTCTTTTTATTTTAAGAATTTATGCAACACTGTCTTTAGTCAAGTGTACAGATGGTAGTATGTAAACCAGACTGTAGCATTTTAAACTCTCAAACATCGATAAATGTACAATTATATAGATATGTGCATATATATGTGTTTATATATATATATATATATATATATATATATATATATATATATATATATATATATATATATATTATATATAATTCTATTAATGGGTTATTCGTGACTTCATGCATATACATATACATATGTATATGTACATGTATAATATATATATATACACACACATATATATATATATATATATATATATATATATATATATATATATATATATATATATATATATATATTATATATATTAAGCCGAATGACCCATTAATAGGAAATTTACTTTCCTTCCAACATTACCATGTTATATTATCATCAACAGTTACCAGTGACATATCCTGAGACTGAAATATGGAATGCTTGTTGGTATAATTTGCAGCATGACATACAACCTTAGATCAAATCTGGAAATGTTTTCCAAGCATTAATCTGCAGACCTGATGATTCTCCAATCTTTTTTTCACTGACCCCAAATTATGCAGATCTTAGTGTATCAGTAAGAAGTCAAAGGTTACATAGCAAAGGGCACATGAATGGTTCGCCGAAACAGTGAATTAATATGATCAACGCTGAAAGGGACGACTCCACGAATATATAATCAACAGAGAAGAATATCCCACCCAATTACGGAAGAGGAATATCTTGTTGGTTACAGGCTTTTCACATTTCTCCGGTCTCTAACAGAGGATCGCTTGCAGTGCATAGTCATTAGAGCTTCATGGGAATGAAAATCATGATTGTGTATCCAGCTTATGATCTCTGAGGTGTGTAACTACCTGTAAATGAAATTGTGAAGGAGAGAGAGAGAGAGAGAGAGAGAGAGAGAGAGAGAGAGAGAGAGAGAGAGAGAGAGAGAGAGAGAAGGCAACTTAGTACTCAGCATTAAAGAGCTGACAAATAATGAAACGAAAATTGCATATAAAATTAACAGGTGAGAAAATACGAATCTGATATTTCCTGTCGTAAACCCTCTGAACATAAATTCTCTGACAAAAATTACAAAGAAAATCTAATGACCATACGGCCCATAATTAGAAATCACAGCTTAAAATGTTTCCTATTATCTCTAAACATTACTGAAAAGACGTAAAAAAGAATGAAAAATTGATTTTGTCCATCCTTTTGCCTTGAAGAATCCAACGGCAAAACTTCAAAATTTCATATTTGCTTAAAAAAAAAAAAATAGCCAGCAGTCGACCTGTCTGTAAAGAATGCAGATGCAAATTATTGACTTTGAGATACGATATAAGGTGACTATTGAAAACTACTGTAGTTAATAAAAGTAAAAAGTTGCTTGCTGACAGAAAAGGATAAGACAGCTTGCTAACGCTCAGAAGGCCAAACGTTAAGAATGGACACATAAAAAGGTAAGTTTTTTTTTAGTAAATTAAAGAAAGGCAGTGGATATTCTGCAGAACTTACTGAATAGGAGAGAGTAAAAGTTTGCAAAAGCTGCTTGTTGAAAAACGATATTCTAATGAAGTGAAATGTGAATGACGAACAAAAGGAATTCTATTCCTACATTTCTATGCAGCATACTATTAGGTGATATTATACAACAAAGAATTGTTCGTTTTTCTTAGTTTTAATTTTTTTTTTAATACAACATAATTATGGCAAAAGATTCTTATTTTCCTTTTAATTCTTTTATTTTCTACTGTTAATGTACTCCCTTTTCCATCTCATTTTGATTACAGGAAAGAATGTCGAGGAGGGAAAATTAGACGTTTACTTCCAGCCTCTCAGATTTGGGATGCACTGGTCCCTTGCAAATTTCCGCTCGTGGAGGGTAACCTCGGGGCTGGGGGTAGGGGCTTCTGAAGTGGTTATTAAGGAAGTTTGGGTAGCTGATAAAGGGTGAAGGAAGATGGATAGTACCGAAAGGAAAGAAAGAAGACGTAAAAAAAATAGAGAAAAAAGGGGGAAGAAAGACCGTTGAAGTTAAATAAATGAAGGAGGATTAGAACGGATGAGAAGGGAATAAAGACGAGTGCAGCGACAATAAAAAGAAGAAATCTGATTAGGTGAAATTACGAGATAGTTGAATAAAAAGGAATAACCGAACATAAGTCAACCAAAAATTACTTTAATTCGGTCAAGTAACGACCCATATTTACATGTAATTCAAATTCGACTTGGGATGGGATGACGTAGGAAAGAGAAATAAAAGAAAAACAGATATGACGACACAGCGGTGCGAATGCTAAAAACAAAAAGATCGTAGGTTTTGGGGAGGGAGAAGTGATGGAAACTTATTTAAAACAATTATGTTGGAAAAAATCTAAAATAGATAAACTGGACGCCAAGGGAGAGATTGGGAAAACTAAATACGAGATAATTATGAAAAATCTCGTCAAATCATATTTCTTTCTATTCAATATGTTAATCTTTTTGGGGGAAAACTAATGAATATCTTTTCAAAGTGTCACCAAAATCACAGGTGGCCACTGAAAGTCATAAGGACGAACGGCCTAAAAAAAAAAAATAAATAAAAAACTTTCTCGTAAGATGTAAAAATATGGAGCTTCTAATTCCACTTAATAAGAAGTGATTTTCCATGAAGCTACAAAAAGAAATTTAAGGAGTTTGTTAGGCAGAGGTGTGTGACTTCCATAGCAACCACTGGTTAAAAGTCAAATCTTCGACAAACAATGAAAATTATTTTGTTTCAGTTTGATTTTTCTTCTGACAATTTCTTAATATGTGCGCTCTATCTCTCTCTCTCTCTCTCTCTCTCATACACACACACACACACACGCACACACACACACACTCATACTACATTTTCATCGACAATTCTAAGTATCAGGAAAGTCATCTCGATGTGTCATGTGCCCATTCCGGAAAAATGTCCCAGTTATTATTTAATTTACCATAATTGACAATATACTCTTCAGTTTTTTAATTATTTACTATTTACCAGGAAAACCTATTGAACAGTCTGCGTTTTGCAGGCAAAAAAATGAACTGAAAATTCACTAATAAGTCATATCTAAAAAAAAAAAATTAGCATCATTTGGTTGGCTCGTCGCTTCACTGATAAAATGCTCTCTTATTATTTTTGTTCTTTGTCTCAGATGCTTTCTTTGTAGTCTTAGATCATCGCATACTTTTAATGGAAGATTTGATCATGGGCTGTGAATCAGTGAGACTATAAGTTCGACGTTCTTGAGCATCTTTCTTGATGCCAAGGTCAGATATTATGTACTTGGTCAAGCAGGCATTATCTAAGGCAAGAAATTTTATATAGACTGAAAAGACAATAAATCGATAATGACTGAAACGATTGTAAAAACAAAGAGGCATTAATGACACGTAAGATACTAGGATAGGCCAAGAAATTTAACTCATAAAAGAAAGGTGTACTTTAACGATAAAAATACAAAAGATAAAGAAAATCATAAGCAGAACGAAAGAGGCGACTGATAGAAGAGGCAAAAGCGATGTATCTTTTGTATTTTTATCGTTAAAGTACACCTTCTTTTAGAAGTTAATTTCCCCAGCCTATCCTATTATCTTATGTGTCATTAATGCCTCGTTGTTTCTTGCAATCGTTTCATTCATTGTCGATTTATTGTCTTTTCAATCTATATTAATTTCTTGCCTTAGATAATACCTGCTTGGCCAACTACATAATATCTGACCTTGGCATCAAGAAAGATGCTCAAGAACGTCGAAACTTATAGTCTCACTGACTCGCAGTCCATGATCAAATCTTCCATAAAAGTGTGCGATGATCTAAGACTACAAATAAAGCACGTGAGATAAAGAACAACAATAATAAGAAGAAAGCACTTTATCAGTGAAGCGACGAGGCAAGCAAAATGATGCTAATTTTTTTAAAATATGACATTAGTGAATATTCAATTCATTCTTTGCATGCAAAAAGTATATATATATATATATATATATATATATATATATATATATATATATATATATATATATATATATATATATATATATACATATACATATACATATATATATATATATATATATATATATATATATATATATATATATATATATATATATATATATATATATATATATATATACATCGCTGTTGCCTCTTCTATCATTCATTCTTTCGTCATCATGCTTATGATCATATATATATATATATCATATATATATATATATATATATATATATATATATATATATATATATATATATATATATATATATATTATTATAAATATTACTGCTGTTCGCCCTCGATGTATTTAGGTGTAGGAATATTAGTCCGATTGACCTCATCTCTGCCCCGCCGGTAGGCTAGGCAATTTAAAAATAACAATCACCGCAGTAGACAAATGGCGCCGCATAGGCTGGAAAGTTTGTAAACAAAATATGCTAGGGCATTAGGGACCTAAGCCTCAGAGAGGGTTTACGCTCAATGACCCCTAGTTATGGTGGCCCTTAAGCTTTATTCTATGCATTCGACGATGCCTTTGTCAAGGTCGGATTGCCCGGGGCGGTATAAGCCCTCCTCTGGCGGGAACGAAGCGAGGTCGGGTCAGAGAGATCCCAGCGGTCACGGAACCAGGGTGACGCTGCGTGCGTGCCCGAACGATATTCTTTGTTCTTTATTACTTTCTCTCCTACGTCTATCTTAATTAGTGAATTGGGAAGACTGCCAGAATACGACTCCTGAGGTCCCTCGTTTGCGCAGCGACTCGACATTCACGGTAAGTCCGATTCTTGTTGAAGCTTCGTCGATTGACTAGTACTTTTCTGTATTTCACATTTTTTCTTTGTTTTCTTCCTTCAGCCACCACTTAGTGTATATGTGTTTACGAAGTCTAGATTAAGCCTAATTATATATTGTTAGCTTCAACCCCGTTATTCCAGTAAAATACCTAGGATTTAGGGTAAGCAAAATCAGGTTAAATCTCGATGCTTTGTATGCCTCGCGTCCGAATGTTTGGAAGAACCGTTGCGTTTAAAATCAAATTCATCTCAAATATTCTTTGTTAAGGTTAATAACCCTTAACTGGCGACCTTTGGCTAATTAACGTCTGTCTTTGAGGTTGTTAACTGTTGGCTTCAAGTGGCAGGTTACGTGTAATCTTGGTTTGCAGGGCCGTAAAAATTACGTAAATTGAATAATACATGATCAACCAAGACCCTCACACGTAACATTGGCGACCTTGCGTAGAATCTAAAGTACATTTTAGAGAAAGAATCTGGAGAAAAGGAAATTAAAATTACATTAATTCCAAAAAATAAAAGTCAGATATCGAACTCCATTTCATTCTTCCAAACAAGGAACGAGGCATAATAATAAGCAGTAAAGAGGATAGTTATAATAACAAGTGTAGCGAGAATTAGCGTAGGAAAGGGTGCAACTCGAGAGCAGAGAATCACAATTTGTGTCGTTACTAAGGCCGAATCGCGGAGCCCAGTTCATATACACAAAGTAATGTAGAAATCGCGTCGGCAATTCCGATCGTTATTGTTTGCATATAGCGGGAATCATTCAAAACCGTGTCAGTGAAGTAGCAAACGAACTGAAATAGTAATTTTACAATAAAGGTACCGTTCAACAACGTAAATTTACGCAGGCAGGCTAGCATTTCTCTTTTCATTCTTTTGTTTAATGTCCGGGTGAGAATACGATAACAAAAGACAAAGTTGTTTGGTAATTTAGTTTTCCATCCGTAACATAAAACGCTATGCATGAGTGGTATATTTAAAGTAAAATCTGGATACCTGCATTTGTTGCGTTGTTTTGAATTTGTTTGAAAAAGAAAATACCCGCCATCTTGGATTCCTCCGCCGTGTTCGCGCGGTTGTTTTGAAATTGTTCGAACTGTTTGTGAGAGAACGGCCATTTTGGTGTTCCTTCGCCGCCCGATGTTGTTTTGAAATTTAGGCCTAACGGGACTTTTCCGCCATTTGAAGACCCTTGTTATTGTCATCCGCTGTTGTGACCAGAATCTGCCCGAGCCACTCTTGGGTTATATAAATTTTTTTTTTTTTTCTTTCCTTTCGTAGCGAACCCACCTCGCAATATCTTAGCTAGAAAAAAAAAAAACAAAAGACAATTTAGGCAGGGAAAGATAGGCCTTAGTTAGGAGTACCATAACAAGTTCCTACGAATACCTACTATAAAAATCATATAAAGAGAATTTAAAATTTTACGATAAACTTTTGTGACGTCGGCTCCCAGGAAAATTAAGATAATAAAGTAATCCCTAAGGAAGCCAAGACGACGCATCTATATCATTCTATTAAGATCCATGCCATTGTGCATGTATAAAATCTTTGTTTACATGTTCTCAAGCAGCAAGAAATTCGCTGATTGAAAATCTCTCTCTCTCTCTCTCTCTCTCTCTCTCTCGTCGTTCAAGTAAGCATTCCTAACCTAAGTGTACGTGACCCTCTTCCAAGAAAGAACGGCCGACACTAGGCTAATTAATTCGAATACAATAAGCCAAATAAAAGAAACACCTCTGTCCCACAATAGATGAGGACAAGTTAAGAGTAATTACGATACAGTGATAAACTGTCGGTCACGAGTGAGGCCTGCTATCCAGACCGAAGCAAACAGTAGTTTTCACCCTCTGAAAAAAGAAGGGGCCAGCACTGGGGCCGGTACTGGGACCAGCCACTCACGAGGATCTTTAAGAAAAAAAAAAAAAAAAAAAAACCCAAATTCACTTTATTCCACAGTGCCAATAATTTGCAGCACTGTCATCACTTGAATAGCTTACTTTTCTCTCTCTCTCTCTCTTTTACCTTCCCTTTCTCTCTCATTCGATTGTTGCACTCTGCAGGGGTGTAGAGTGCCTTTCCTCCCATATAGCCTAGTTGGACTCCAGTAGAGGGTCCCTAGGAACACATTGGCACCATAAGTGCCACTAAAGAAAACAAAAGGGAACACAGAAGAGAAGGTTCTTCTGGGACCTAACCTGCACCAGTGCCCACTTACTAGGGATACTGAGTGCCACCAGTGTGACCTGTACACGGCACACCCAAACTACAGTGCCACCTTTTGAAAGGGTGCCACGTCATTGAAGAGACACTTCCTCGCTGCCCAAGTACGCCCACTCGACCCGGTTAGACGCCCTTCCCCACCAGAACCATGGCAGCAGAGCATTATAAAACTTTCCTGGGGCTGGGGACGGCGGCAGGTCTCACCGGCTCGGAACTTACTACCTGGGTTAAGGAGCAAGTGGACGACTTGGCCAAGCGGGAGAAGGAAGAAAGACTCGAGCAGAGGAAGTATGAAGAAGAACGAAGGAAGTATGAAGCCGAGCAGAGGAAGTATGAAGAAGAACGAAGGGTGTATGAAGCCGAGCAAAGGCAATATGAAGAGGAAAGAGAAGAAAGAAGGAGACAGCATGAGTTAGCCTGCAAGGAAACTGAGTTAGCCCTAAAGGAGAAGGAGCTCGAGCTTGAGAGAGCGAAAATGGAGAATGCCGAAGCTATGGCTAGCCATCAAGCCTCCAGTCCTACACCTGCTGCATCAAACGCTCCAATTTCGAGCATCAATTCTCTAGTCCCCAAGTGGACTGAGGACGAGCCAGAAGCATGGCTGGAGGAGATCGAGGCTCTTTTCGATAACTACAGCACCACGGAGACGGAGAGAGCCTTAATACTAGCCAAGCATATGGAGGGAAAAGCCAAGGCAGCGCTTCGCTCACTGGAGAAGAGCCAGAGAGGCAACATGGCAGAAGTTCGTAGAGTCATTACAAAGGCCTACGAGATAACCCCAGAAAAATGGAGACAACGGTTCCGAGGTCTTGCCAAGGAAGTCGGCTGGTCTTGGACGGAATGGGCATGTCACAAAACCCAGTCCGGTACGCGCTGGTTCGACTCCTTGGCCTGCACGACGTTTGAGGATCTCTTCAATCGGACCATGCTAGAAGACCTCTTCCAATGTGTGCCAGGGCCCCTTGCGGTATATCTTAACGATAAACAGCCCTCCACACTTATGGAAGCTTGTCGCATGGCCGATTCGTGGGAAACTTTCAATCAGTCGCATAGCACCTCTCAGAAGCGAATCATCCCTCCGGCCTACCTCTCGAACTCCACTCGCCCGAAGAGTGGACTGCCTAGCAAGACCCTGTGCAACTATTGCAAGAAGGGGGGCCACGCTGAAGCTGAGTGCCGATACAAACTCGGCACTAATAAGCAGCCTAACCCTACCAGCCAGAACTCCGCTCCCGATTCATCCGCTCAGCCCTCTCCTCCAACAGTTACTGCAGGCCACCGAGCCCATCCAAAAGGCCCGTGCAGATCCTGTGGGGCTGCTAGCCACTACAATGCTGGATCTCCGGCCTGTCCACATCATGTCCCCGCCACCAAATTTGTCAACCTAATCAGCACTTCATTTTCTGCTGCTGGTCCGCAATGGATCCTTTACCCCGAGAGACTGGAAACCCAGTTCATCTCGGTGGCCCCTCTTCAGAGCACTAGCCTGCCAGTGACCCTTCCGGTCACAGTAGACACTGCGGCAGACATTAGCCTGATCACTAGGGCCCAAGTGCCAGCCAGTGCCATGGTTGACGAAGAAACCCGGTGGGAAATGAAGTGGATAGAGGGCCACACCATTACCGTTCCTACGGTCCAACTCCAGGTAATGACACCTTGGGGCACGATACCCCACCGCCTTGGCGTGGTAGGTGGAATTCGGCCCGGAGTGGCCTTCTTGTTGGGTCGGGATCTTCTCTGCGGAAGCCCGTTACCAACGCCACTCCGCAGCCACGTTACCTCCTCCGCGGAGGCCCCAGTTGTAACGCCCAATAATGACAAACCTCCACCTTCCGCCCACCAAAGTGGTCCGCGGAAGGGGCACCACCCAAGCTATTCCAGGCCTAGCCCTCTCCAATTGCGAAGGGCTGGCCCACCAAGAGGTCTTCCCCCTCCGCGAAGAGAGATTCAGGAGGAGCAGTACCGCTGCAGGACGTGCAAGCGGGCAGACCACTCCACAAATTGGGAGGGCTGCCCAACCAAGCAACGACCAGCGGACGCCCCCGAACAAAACTCACCGAGAGGCTACGATCTCCTGCTGGGGCAGGAATCTCTGCCGCAGCCAAACGCAAGTCGTCCGAGAGGTATTGCACCTCCGGACCCCTTGTCAGGCATGCCTGACCCTCAACTGCTGCCAGTGCCACTTGCGAGCACTGAGCAGTGCCAGACTCCGTCCGTCCCGGACGTTGAGCTACCAATGGAAAAGGCCCCTATGCCGGGTCTAAATCATGAGGCGAATCCTCCTCCGGGAGATTTAGGATTCCCCATGCAGTTGATCATCGCGACTGGAGAGCCTCTAGCACCCGAAACTTCTTCTTTGCAAGATTCTTCTTTGCAAATTTGACTCAGGGGATGAACCCTGGAGGATCGAAATGGTACCCCCCTTGGAAGACCAGGAACTGGCATCCTCGGACGCAGAAGTCGAGATCGCTCTCGCTCCGGTTGTCGCAGCAGCCGGAGTAGGGAGTCCTCCCGCAGCTTTGCTGTTGCCCTGACTTCGCGCCCGCTAGCCCTTCTGGCCTGTCCCGGAGTCGGTGCTCTCATCACCTGCTAGGCCAGCTACTGATAGGCCTTGGAGGAAACCGAAGAAGAAGAAGAAGGGGCGGAAGAGAGCCCAGTAGTTGCCGAGCTATACGCTCATCCTGGCACTAGTGCCCTCTCGGCACAGTGCCCTAACATCTAAGAGTGATCCTGGCCCCTTGCCCAGAGAAGGTAGCCAGTGTGATCTCTTCCTTTTATTTGTACCTAGCCTAGGCCACCTTAAAGTACGGTACATCAATTTAGTAACCTTGTTCCTTCCACTTACCACCGAGCCGCAGTAATCATGTAAGTAGCCTAACTAATTTCAGTAATCTTAACTATTGTGAAACGAGCCACGATGCTCGTGACACGCATGGCCTAAGACCTCAGTGAGGCACCCATTTATCATATGAGGCAACCCTCATGAATTAACTAGTAAATTTTAATTGTATTAAACATAAACCATGTTGTAATTTAGTTAGAATATTAACTCTTATGTTGGTGCTATGGTCGGGTTAGGATAGGTTAGGCTAGGGAATATCATAGAATGTACCACTAGGCTAGGTCTAAAACACATCTTGATTGTAGGAGGTAGCCTATAATAACCGTGAGCACCTTCCAGTACTATTAGAATTAGGTAAAGTAGTGAATATAGCTCGTATCCTATCTAGGGTTAGGTAGTTCTGTAGCTAGGTAGGCTAACCAGGACTAATCTGCTCAGGGGAAGGAGAGTAACCTACAAGAGGCGAACAGCTTGCTTAGTATAGACCTTCACGCCCGAAAAGGGAGTGAAGGCCCTCTTAAGGGGGGGAGCTTTTATAAATATTACTGCTGTTCACCCTCGATGTATTTAGGTGTAGGAATATTAGTCCGATTGACCTCATCTCTGCCCCGCCGGTAGGCTAGGCAATTTAAAAATAACAATCACCGCAGTAGACAAATGGCGCCGCATAGGCTGGAAAGTTTGTAAACAAAATATGCTAGGGCATTAGGGACCTAAGCCTCAGAGAGGGTTTACGCTCAATGACCCCTAGTTATGGTGGCCCTTAAGCTTTATTCTATGCATTCGACGATGCCTTTGTCAAGGTCGGATTGCCCGGGGCGGTATAAGCCCTCCTCTGGCGGGAACGAAGCGAGGTCGGGTCAGAGAGATCCCAGCGGTCACGGAACCAGGGTGACACTGCGTGCGTGCCCGAACGATATTCTTTGTTCTTTATTACTTTCTCTCCTACGTCTATCTTAATTAGTGAATTGGGAAGACTGCCAGAATACGACTCCTGAGGTCCCTCGTTTGCGCAGCAACTCGACATTCACGGTAAGTCCGATTCTTGTTGAAGCTTCGTCGATTGACTAGTACTTTTCTGTATTTCACATTTTTCTTTGTTTTCTTCCTTCAGCCACCACTTAGTGTATATGTGTTTACAAAGTCTAGATTAAGCCTAATTATATATTGTTAGCTTCAACCATGTTATTCCAGTAAAATACCTAGGATTTAGGGTAAGCAAAATCAGGTTAAATCTCGATGCTTTGTATGCCTCGCGTCCGAATGTTTGGAAGAACCGTTGCGTTTAAAATCAAATTCATCTCAAATATTCTTTGTTAAGGTTAATAACCCTTAACTGGCGACCTTTGGCTAATTAACGTCTGTCTTTGAGGTTAACTGTTGGCTTCAAGTGGCAGGTTACGTGTAATCTTGGTTTGCAGGGCCGTAAAAATTACGTAAATTGAATAATACATGATCAACCAAGACCCTCACACGTAACAATATATATATATATATATGAAGGCTAATGTCAAGAAGGAAAATTAAAACAACGGAGTGGTTGCTAGGTCTTTCGACACAACTGTCCTTTACTAGCGGATTGTGTCGAAAGCCCTATCAATCACTCCGTTGTTTCAATTTTCCTTCTTGGCATTAGCCTTTATTTGTGCATTCATCACGTTCCATATCTTCGTGATTCAGTTATATATATATATATATATATATATATATATATATATATATATATATATATATATATATATATATATATATATATATATATATCGATGTACTCCACAATGAAAACGAAGGAGAAAATCGGAGAGGAAAAAGGAATAGAGTTCTCAATTTCTCCCAACAGTTTCACCTTCCATCAGGCCTCTTCCGGGGAACTCTGTTGACTAATCAGTTTGAAAAAAATATAGCGGACATATGTTTACGGGGTAGTGTGCAAAAATTCCTTGTGGTTGCAATAAATTTTACATTGGACAATCAGCAAAAGCAGTTGCGAAACGGATTGCACAGCATAAGTATATTATCGCTACTGATCAGAGAAACGGTGCCATTAGTAAACATGTTAGAGAATGTTTTTATCCAGTTCAGTGGTCCAAAGCAAGAATCTTGTTCAGAAGCAATAATTTTATCGGGAGAATCTAACAGAAGCAGCATGTATTCAATATAGTGAAAACAATAACTTTAAAGGCAGTATATATAAGTTTAATCAAGACAGACCCGCTCTTTCTATATATGATAAATCAGTACAAATTATGTAATATATTGACTTAGGTATTCACTCAGTTACCTATTTAGCCTCATTAGGCTCATCCTTTTCTGTTGGGCAAACTGTGTTACACAATTTACATCTTACATTATCCTGTAACAGTTGTAAGCATCATTGACCAATTTACTTGTTTATGTTTTGTGTATGTCTTCAAGTCAAATGTAAACATATGTCCGCTCTATATTTTTCTCAAGCTGATTAGTCAATAAAGTTCCCCGGAAGAGGCCTGATGGAAGGCGAAACTGTAGTGACAAATTAAGAACTTTATTTCATTTTGCCTTCGTTTTCATTGTGGAGTACATAGAGATATTTTATCTTCGTGACTGAGAAGAATACAACTATAGATATACATACGTGTACATACATACACACACACACACACACACACACATATATATATATATATATATATATATATATATATATATATATAATATATATATAATATATATATATATATATATATATATATATATATATATATATATATATATATATATATATATATATATATATATATATATATATATATATATATATATATATATATATATATATATATATATATATATATATATTACTGGTAATCTTCTTAGACACGAAGATGTTATTCAGTTGTATTCCACATAGGAAAATGAAAGGTGTTTTTGTTAGAATATGTCCAACAGTTTCAGCCTTCAAGAAAAGGTCCATTGGAGGACGAAATTGTTGGGCATATTCTAACAAAAACACCTTTCATTTTCCTATGTGAATACAACTGAATATATATATATATATATATATATATATATATATATATATATATATATATATATATATATATATATATATATATATACAGTATATACTGTATATATATATATATATATATATATATATATATATACTGTATATATATACATGTATATATATACATGTATATATATATATATATATATATATGTATATATATATATATATATATATATATATATATATATATATATATATATATATATATATCTTCTATAGAGACAATCCTTTGAGAGATGAAAAGAGGTTCGAATTTCGAGTCGATTAATGAATCCAATAGCTCCATTATTTACTTCACTAATCTTGCAATCCTGGGATAAAGTACGACACAAATGCATTTGGATCAACCGTAACGTAATGGGCGGAAGGGGCTTAACAGCTTCAGCCCCATTTAATGATTAAAAAAGAATTACTTCCCGTATTTATAATCATCGTTTCTGAAAACGTCGGTGTATAATGTAAAAGGATACAGGTAGGAGGAAGAACTGAAAAAAAAGTCACATCCAAAACATAGATATATATGAAAACGTTTATAATAAAATGTCCTCAGAAGGTCAATTTGTATTTTAAAAACACAAAACTGAAATATTTACAAGAGAAAACAAGCAATTGGACCAGGTTCATCGGACAACCTCAGGACACGCAATGGATTCCCTTTATCCAGGTCAGACTTGAAGGAAAAAGGCGAGAGATACAAACTTAACGCAGATAAAAAAAAAAATTAAGAAAGAAAGGTTATAAGGAATGAAGAAAGAAGGACAGGGAAACGTACTTTTTATGAAGAAAGAAGTAGAGTGAAGATGAATGGGGAGAGAGCGCACGAGAAACATCACTGGGATTTTCAAAGGGGTGATCCTTTGAAAAATTGCATCCTGGATTGCTGTACTGATGCTACAGTTGAACGTAACTGTCAAGAAGACGCATTTATATATTCAGAAAAGACGGGGAATTCTGTAGAGAAACGAGTAAACTCAAAGCAAAATACGAAAAAAAAACATTATTATCTACGAGAATCGTCCTCTGGGAATTATGTTTACAGGAAACAAGTCCACAAGATATTCGATCAAGAAATTCTACGTGTGTTATCAGGAGACGAGACTATCTTTATTGAAAAACAAAGTTCTCTGTAAGGCCGATAACGGATGACAAACATTAAAATATATCTTCAAGAGGAAATTGTTGACACGCTAAACTGATTTCAACTCATCTGGCATCGGAAAATTATCATTCATTGATATGCGGTCATGGCAACACTGTGGGAGGTAGGTGTTAGCCCGCTGACAGAGATGACAAGAAAACAGCTGGGGTTAGGACTGCAGAGAGAGAGAGAGAGGACGGTGATCCCTTTGTACAAGTTGAAGCGTCGTACTGGAAACATCTCATGGCGATAGTGATGTCAACACCAATGCAATAAACATTATAACAATTTTCACAGTATAATGATAGCAATAAACTTTAGCACAACAATAATAGCTGCTGATAACAATAAACTAAGTAACCTACAATTATAACAGCATACTAATAGCAATATCCCCATGCACAACTGTGTCTATTTCACGCACTTTAAAATTACAAAAAGCAAGCATAGGCCTACACCACAATGGGAAAGTGTCGTCAAAACGAAAATGATGATGATGATGCATAGCCCTAAAGTATTAGGCGTCAAAACAGCCTAGCTATATACTGTATCGTGTTTATGTTCTTGCATATCACCTACAACGAAAAAAATGGCTAGACCTAGTACGAACATTCTATTCGCTTTACCTTATTACTGTTAAGTCACCGATGGCCGAGCCATTTCTTGATCCTTGGTGAACATAAGCAGATCGTGGAACCGAAAAGAACGAACATATGCATCATCTGTGCTAGCACCCGATTTCATTGACATCAACTTTCTGTATTTCTGTCCAAAAGCTGTTCTCACTGAGTCTAATGTCACTCAATCTTGCGTAGCTGTGGCATTCCTCTCTCGGGGTTTTCCATAAGAATGTATAATGCTCTTCTCTTATTCTGATCACTATATTTCGAGCATTTCGCCTTCCACACTCATGGATGCTCCTTATACAGTTAAATGAACTCCATCCAAAACAGCTTCCCCCCTTGCGAGAGCACCATCATCAGGAACTCTCTGCATGACACCACACATGGTGACGGTTGAGGTGCAACTGAGTAGGTTCCAGTGCTACCACATTTCTACACCACGGACCTTGACGCTCTCCTAAATTTTAAATTCATAATTATGGAAAATCTAGCGTATATAAAACATTATATGCTTTCCCTCACAGTCTAAAGATGATTCCCCGTAAACTTCCCTTATTAAGTTGATCACAATCAATTGTTACTTTTATTAAAACACTTAATTAGATGGAAACCTGAAGCTGTCACTCTGTTATTGTATGCATTCGATGTGTCAATCAAGACATCGCCCGATCGACTTCTGCAGCTTCAAAATTCGGCGTAAACAACCATTCTTTGATGGCTCTTTATTCAGCCATTATTATACGAACATATATATAAACATTCAAATGACCGAGAATATAGATCAATGAATTACATGATATAAGAAAATGTATCTGACCACAATCAACCCATAAAAAAAAATGTGGAAATTTTTTCCACATAGTGTGACAGACCTCTGCACTTGATCTTCTTGTGCATGAAAACTCCAACACCGGAGGCCACATTTCCACGCTTCGAAAACACTGCAACTGAGTAGGTTTTTACATTTAACAACCAACCAGCCACACTCGTTCAAATTGGCTTGAAAGTTCTGGTTTTATCAGACCTAAATACAAATAGTGCTTGTTTCCATTAAGCCACGGTTCATGCCATTTGTTCGAGCCAGACTATCCCAGACACGCTCAATTTTCGTCAGACTCATCGACAAAGGCTTAATATTTTCAATTGGGTTTGGCTTTTCCATTATTAGCCCTCATTATTGTTACCCAGGCTGAGGTAATATTGGCACCGTAGAAAAAGACCTAAATGCGCTTCTAAAATTAGGTTTTTGAATTTCTTTTCTTTGGATTAGATATATTCCATTGTCGATAAGCTTTTGCTGTGTTTAGCAATGGCGGGGGGGGGGGGGATGCATTCTTGTACGTAGGCCTATGCTGATTTTTCCTTACACCAGCCGTGCCCACTCAGTATCTATCGAGATCAACGAAACAATAATAGACTGATGCTCGACGTTGGTTAGACGGTTGTAAGGGTTTATTGTCGATAAATTGCTGAATATGAGAAAAGGCACAATGCATAAAAAAAAAACCCGTTGGAACTGAGGAAATGGGGAAACTAAAATCATGAAACCACGCATTTCGATGCTTAGCTTGATTAAGCTACTATGTCGTAGCCTTTCTTTACTCATCTTCTTCTTTACTCATGTAGGATAATATATAATTTTTCTTCATGAACAAATCTTTTTTACAACATTTTAACTATCGTTTTATACATGGTTTCCATGAAATACAGCCCGGCTTTGTTGAATACTGAATTCTCTAATGTTCTCCCGACGGAATTTTGAAGAGCTATTGCTGCATTGTCCGCCCCCCCCCCCACAAACCATACCGATGCATCATAGGCCTAACCCACTTTATTCTTATGACGTGATTTCTACTCACTTTCATTAACCAAGCAATATAATGAAAGCTATTACTGAGATCAGTATGAAAGAAAGACAATGTTCGGACTAGAAAGGAATTTCGGTTCTGACAAAGTTAGTCGTGTCTTCTTTTATAATTTCATTTAAGACAATGACTTTTATATTAGATTAAAATTTATGAGGACAAGGACGTAACCGAAACATATATGTTGGACAATGGAAGTATGAAAGGAATTTATACTTCTAAGAAATCTTAACAAATCTATTCAATGACTCGAGTCTAGTAGTTTCTTATTAAATAGGTTGTCAGTTTTAAAATGCTTATGGCAGTTGGTATTTACAACAGTTTAATACATTTTAAAGGATGCTTGCAAAATATATATTGCTTATAACAAAACAAGAAATTTGCATTAGATGAGTGCCGCTTCGGGATACAAGCGATAGCAGCAGTTCACTATCAGCTGAAGCTGTGAATCCACCTCCTTCTCTGGCTGTTCGCACACTTTTGCCAGTATTGCTCATTGGTACTTAGTTTCATATCTTTATGGCCCAGGTATATCTCTTGTAACTCAAAAGGTATTATTTATTATTAACGTTATTGTGCATGGTCTTTTATATATAATCCCATGTCTTACATTTAAATAAGTTCGTTGGTACGACTTAAAACGTGTTCATATTCGAATAGGATGGAATTAAGCCAATCAGCAATACGATACTAGCTGCAGTGTTGCCATGATACAATGTTTATTGAAGGCAATATTTCGATGACAGTTCACCTGGCACCGACTGTAGCTGGAACGTTGAAAGTAAATTCGCCTACCCAAAAAGGACCGGATTTGTAAGATGTCAAATGTTGCTCTGGAGATGATAATTCATTTACAGGAGGAAGTTCGGTGCTAGATAGATGACAATAGGAAAGTGCAAGAGGAGAAATCCACTGCATTCTAACGCAGTTTCCCTTTTGTCGAGATGATAACGTTCTCCCCAAACATGAGTAGGTTACAAAAGGAAAAAGGATTGTTTTGGAAAAAAAAAAAATTAAAGAGTAAACACCACTAACGATGTTTTTTACAAGAGAGTTTTATATAAAAAAATCAGGCGAGAGAGAGAGAGAGAGAGAGAGAGAGAGAGAGAGAGAGAGAGAGAGAGAGAGAGAGAGAGAGATTCTTCTCTCTTTTACTAAGACGTGCTTCATTCTGAAATTCTTATCAAGGTATGATGGCATGAAGTGTCATTCGTAATACAATAAACAAATAAGAACAGAAAATGAAAGTAAAAATTTAAAGAATACAAATGAAAGCTATATTGATATCAGGAAGTAATTTAAAAGAGAAAGCAATGAATTAACAAGCTAACTTAAAAAAAAAACACATAAAACATTCAATTGAAGAGAAATTACAAATGGAAATAAAGGCTTGGGAGATATACGACTGCGTAAAATCCAAAATTGGCCGCAGCTCAGTGATTTCGGAAATTAAATCGCTTTCATTGGGATAGTCGCCTTTAATGTTACCTTACAGAGGGTCCCAAAGATCTGTAACGAATAATGGTAGATCTAGATGGTGAGGTATTATAAAATAATTAAAGGCAGCTGGATACATGCTGACAGAACAAACAAAAAGGCAGATAAAAATATTATAAAAAAAAAACTAATAACAAAATCGATTGGGAATGAAAAGAGTAAGAAAAAAGGCATCGTGATTGTTGTACGAAATTGTGAAAAATTAGAAAATATGAAAGTTGACGCCCAGTAAAAGAAATTGGAAGAAAAACAAATACAAATGAACTTCACGGAAATACAAGCATAAACTTTTGGGATTATGCAATGGTAAGATTAACACACACGAAAAAAGACACAAAATGAATAACAAAAACTATTGCGTACAGTAGCTTACGATTTACTCGTGATAAATAAGTATAGCGTTGAGACAGTATAAGAATTAAAAGCGCAAACATATTTGAAAAATGAAGAGAGGAGTGTATAAGTTGAAGTTGAAAGTGAAATACAAACAGAAACTTTGATTTCTTGTAAGTTTGATGAATGTATTAGTCAGTGGCGTACTTCATCATTTCAGTTTGGTCGTTGAGTCATATCGTATGTTTCTGAGCAAACTGGTCTTTTTCCGTTTTTACTTTATTATCTTTTCATCTTCTCCTTTATTGTTTTTCTTGAAGCTTTTGCAATTGAGCCTTTCTGTAAATGGAAGTAAGAAGCGACAATCCAAAAATTTCATTGATACATGGTATAAGATATTCTTAAAGGAAGATGATTAATAAAGGCATGTAAACATAGGAACGAAAGAATTTATTGATAGATGAATGAGATTTAAAAGTAAAGGAGAGAAGAGAGAAAGATAACTATGGACAGGACCTAATTTGCGAGGAAAGAACTCTCCAAGTTATAATGAAATACAAGGAATCTTGAACAAACAGAAAGAAAATATGAGGTAAACAGAACAACTCGTATTAGTACCAGAAAGGTTAGACGAAAACTGTATTTACAATTCAAAGCAATCTGAAAGCACTGAGGACGGCATTCGGAGAGTAACCTTGAAAGTAGGTAAAATAAACAACAGAAGACTTCCTGAATAAGAAAGCAAAAATAATTTTGATCTACGCATCAACTGCACAATAATTTTGACAGGTTGAATTTTAACAAGCGTTCTGACCAATCCATCACCTTCTTAAATTTTTTTCGGCATACTTATTCATTTAATCTCCTGTTAAACGAATTCTTATTTCACATGTTGTAATGGACATCACGCTTCAATATCTTGTATTTCCTTTCCGCTCGGACTTCAAAAAATTTCATCAGCCCAAAGAAAAAAGACTGTTCTTGATTTTCGATCAGCAAACTGCAAGAGCTTTTCTGTACCTGTGCAAGTGGATGGAATGTTTAAATTATCGTTTGAGGCACAAAAGGGAAATCGGAGGTCAGATTTTTTTTCTTAATCACTGGAGACTGTGAGGATACGGGTCTGTGAGAAAAGGAAAGATCAATGGTATAACGAAAGAAGAAAAGACATACGAATAAAGGAGAAATAGAGAGTGGTGGATGTAAAGTTGAAATACAAGAAGTGATATGAACATCAGTGACGGAAGGATTTTTTGAAATGTATCTCTAAGAACAGATATAAATGAAACTAAGGGGTGATCAGTGGAGCCAGAAAGAAATTAGTATACTAAAAGATAAGATAATGACAAGTACATGCGTGAAAAAGGAATAAACGATTCTACTGGAAAATGGAGGAAAGGATTGAGTATAAAACTGTCGCCTAACGCGACATAAAGTTGCAGAAAAACAAACCTGAAGTAAAGAAATAAAAACTGGAGTACATAATATTTTCTTTATTAGTTAGGCACATGGACTAGACAACTTGAAAACAATTTTGAACTTAGTAAGCACTAAGAATAACCAGGAGTAGACGATGAATGAAAATGTCTTACGAAAACCATCCCAGAATGTTAGCAGAAGGGAATAAAGATATTCATTTCCCGAATGACAGTAATAGCTAAGGGTGAATAGGAAGTAACGAAGAATTTATTGTAATTATTCTTATCACCTTGATTTTATTAATTTTTAAAAATTTGGATCTTTCATTATCTCTTTTCATAGACTTTCCATTAAGTAAAACACCTGGCAAGGAATTTAATCTTTCTGGCTTGGTTCATTGTTATTATAATAAAAAAAAAGTCTTGAAAACGAAAGAAGTTGTTTCTCATCGCAATTCAACTCAATACTAAGCATTTTATCACGTATAATTTCGCTATACTATTATATTTTCACACTTTTTATTATCAAGCTTTGCTCGTGAAAACTAGTTCCCATTATATTGCACTGATTTCATTCAGTTTTTCAAAGTTTGCCTTCCTGTGCAAACCTGAGTTGCTTTGGAAATTATGCTCGCTCTCAGTTTATCTCTTCCTCCTCTCGGGAAATACTGGAGACCTGTGTTTATAAATCCAAGCCCTTTGTTGCTTTTGTTATTGGCCCTTTCTTATTCCTCCAGGGTCGCGAATTCTTCTTCTTCTGCCTGATTTTGCCAATTTATTCCGACATTTTTGCCTCTGAAGAGTCAAGTGCGCTGGAAGGCTATGATATAAAGATATGCTAATTTCGTGATGCGATGAGATTCTAATGACGTCAGCACGCTTCATTTCTTGCTTCTCTTATTCAGGCCGCCTGCATTGCCTTTGTGTCAGTCACTGTTTGTTTTTTCCTTCTTTTATTCCATTTTGACATCCGCCCTTTTTTATGGCCGAGTCAGCCGAAAGGGAGGCGTGGCTATAATGAGAGGATCTACGGCACTCGTGTGCTCGTATGTCTGCACCAAAAGTGTGGGAGTTACAATCGCTTTTTCTCCATTTCTTTCGCATTTGCTTTGGATAAAAAAGGTTTATGTAAATAAGGAAAACGAAGAGAGAGAGAGAGAGAGAGAGAGAGAGAGAGAGAGAGAGAATAAAAGCAAATTACAGAAAAAAACATAATGCAATTATATGCTATAAGGTTTCCTCGCCAAAAAGAAAAAAAAATTCATCGAAGAAAGAATAAAACCCAAAGAATATTTTCCAATGAGGAATAAATTACAAAGACCCTACATTAATGGACCGTACAAATGTTTGGCTGAGTAGGCACTATATATCTCTGTATTACAGACAAACTGGAAATGAACAGTATAGCATGGGATAGGTAAGTAATTTACGTAATTGCCCCAATAATTAACGAATTAACTGATCTAAAGGGCTTCAATTATTCCCACGTTAATTTTACGTTTCATTTTTGCTGAAAGCACAATTACACTCCATATTGTAACTTATGCTGTTCGTAATACCATTCTGTATATGTGTAATATGTATTTTCATGAATTTCTAGCTTTTGTGTATGTGCTTGTGTATTTGCTGGCTATATTGTTCATTTATGTATTTGCATTTATATATATATATATATATATATATATATATATATATATATATATATATATATATATATATATATATATATATATATCCTTTGACAAGACTTACAGTTGAACCTCTTGCCTAATTTTCCGCATTTTAGGAGTCATTTGTTGAACCTAATAATAATTTGTCATTGATTTTCTTCAGACCTTCCTTCAAGCTGACTGATTTTGCATATCCTCGTGGTCATGACGATTACAATCTAGTTATTTAGATTCAAATTTTAATCCTGGTTTCTAATATAAACAAGTTACCTCTGTACACCATATGTGCAAGTATGTTTGTCTGCCAATGAACCTACAAGAAATCATTAAGAGCTCGGAAGGTATGGGAATTAGATATATTTGATCGGGACTTTGAACAAAGGAGCTCATGGGGGGAAAAAGATTTAATGTTTAATAAACAAGGAAATGAAAACTCTCAAACGAGAATTGAAAAAAGGTACAAAAGGAAAGAGGAAAGGGGGAGCCATACAGGATTGGTCTCAAAATCTCGGAAGGGAGAAACTATAGACAGAAGAAACCCTTGGTTAAGAATTCGAGAATCGGTTTTGGAATTAAGGAAGAAGAAGAGGGGAAAATGGTCATATATTTTTCAGAGGAAGATATATTTTTTAAAAAATAAGTTAGAATAGTTATAAACAAGAATTAATTCTTGAATTAAGGAAGCGTGAATTCTATGGCTACAGACAACAATGGTTGAAATATAAGGAAATGCCAGATTCTAGTAAAGAATTTGACCGGTGTAAGTCTATGGTTCTCGAAAAAAGCAACTGCAAGCCTATGAAAAATTGAGGATCAAAACTTCATTCATAACATAATACTATTTCTGTGTATCGTCACTTACCAGTCCCCAGTTGAGGTAGTGCCAGCACCCTCATCCCTAAAAGCTTGCCGAGAAGCCAGAAATTGGCGAACCATCCTGGCACCTTCCTCTGCAAGGTGGAAAAAGTCGTATGGTCAAAAAATGATTAACAAAGAATTATCGAAATAGCTATATCTTCATTTAGGTATTTTAAAATTACCTATTCATTAACGCTTTACTAAACTCTCCTTCATTCGGGTCTGTTTTTCTTTGTTCCACTTTTTTTTTCAGCGAGGGCAAACACTCCCAAATGAGTATGCAATGATTAACACATCAAAAAGAAACATCGAAAAGAGAAAGGCCTACATTTGCAGTCTGGGTTAGTCTGCTGTATTTGTCTCGTTTGAAACTGACCAAACGATTAAGGGTTCTACGTGCGAGATAGCAATGTGAGAATTAAACATGTAAGGCTTCGTTCAGTTCTGTGTTTTTTTTTAGTATATAGCAATTTAAATTACACGTATGCAGTTTAGAAAATGAACACTACTGAATTCACTCACGTACATAATCCATCACATGTAGCCTACACACACACACACACACACAAACACATTCTATGTATAAATATATATATATATATATATATATATATATATATATATATATATATATATATATATACACACACACATATGTATATATATAGTGTGTATGTGTGGACGTGGTTATGTACGTGTGTGAATGCAGACCTGTTTATTTCCTAAATGTATACATATGTATAGAAAATATACATAATTTAATATATATATATATATATATATATATATATATATATATATATATATATATTCATAAATATTAAACCATAAGTACCCTTCAATTTTAAATGAATGGGGATAGCTTACGAATTCAGATTCTATATTTAGATAGATTAATATCTATCTCCATCATTATAGCCGATAAGTAAGAAAGAAATCGGTATAGGACGCCTTCTGTTTACGAGTACAGCTGCGTTAAAACTGTCACTGCTATGCAAAATGGAAGATTGAATTTATGAACAATCCAGTGACTGAATTAGTCTTGAAATTTTCTTATAACTGACTCCAGACAGCAGACGTAAGATGGACAGAGGGAAATTCAGGTGCTTGACGACACTGGTGTCGCTGGACTGCAGAAACTAAGTTGAGTAGATGAACAGTGCCAGAGATGGTGACTTCATGAAATAATTCAAGTAGCCAGGACTAAGATTTTTTTTTCTATGATTACTGGGTTTTTAATCTATGGACTATAGGAGTCTCTGGCAGACAATTGGTTGGGTTCTAGAGTACATGGAAGAATAAATTGTCCTGGTCCAATGTTTTATGTAGCAATGAAAATAATGCATAAGGATGTGACTCAAGATTTGAACAATGTTGCTGGTGGCTTCTTTTGTGAAGTGATGAGGAGAGAGAGAGAGAGAGAGAGAGAGAGAGAGAGAGAGAGAGAGAGAGCTGAAAATTAGTCAAGTCGAAGTGAATTCCTTAAGCGATAAATACTCTTTGAAAGCAAAATATTTAAACGTATGCTTAATTCGCAAAATAATGTTGCCCGCATCAATATGACGTGAAAATCATGAGAGATTTTTAAAGTTTATTTCTTATAAATAGAACAAAATACAATGGCCTGTTTCGCATCAGTATAAAAGAGAAGTGTGAATTAAGCCCCGCCATTCAAAATTCACCTCTTTTGAATCGCATCAAAGAGATACGGTCACAACACGGAACGGTATTAATCCATAAACTGCTTTAGATGTAACTGTGTTAAAATTAAAAGTTACTGTGACTGGCGACTAACATTATAATCGTTGTTCTCATTTTCGATACTTGATTGACAGACCATCCCATCAACACCCATTTAGTTAATCAGGTAGGTCCCATTTTGTTGTTAGTCATCTATAACACTCTTCGTTAAAAACTTTCAGATGGTCAGCCTCGTTGAATCGTTATTAGTATCAACCGATGAAAACATCTACTTTCGCCCACCTTCGTTAATTAGCGAAGTCGTAACTCCACACACCGACGTATCTTACTCCTCTCAGAACCTTGACGGTAATCAACTTGGATATTTTCGTGGAAAGAGATTTGCATCTGATTACGCAACGGGGCCAAGGTGGGGAAACTAACGTTCCAAATCCCCATTTACGTCACTGCAGTGTCACTTACGTTAAGCAATGCAAATTACTGACCGGAATTTTACTCACCGGAGGTTTTCTTTTCCGGATTTTGATCAGCATTCTTTGAGCTGGGCTCCAGCAATCGTGGAGCGTGAGATTTTTATGTGTCCAAGTTGCTGTAAGCATTTGGAGGGTTAAAAATAGCCTTACTGCCTAAGGCTCCGAAATTCGGTGGATTGTTCCGTATATCAATGTATTTAGGATTATCAGAATTACTTCGGTAATTATTGTATGTTCGCTTGTTGTGAGTTTAATTTACATTACTGACATCGCTATTATTATCATACTTTAGAATGAATTAAATTAAGTATTTCTTTCGACTTTTCAGTTAATTATGGGCTTGTCAAGTAAATATTACCCCTAATTAGCAGTGACAGAGCGAATACCGTATTCTTTTCACTGAACATTGAATTCCTTGAACACAATTTTTTATTTGCTGAGACAAACTGATTAATGACCCAAATAAATGCAACTATTTTTTACGAATCTTAGAATATAACACATTGTAAATAAATGGAGGGAGGCAAAGAAAATAGCTAGACCCGAGAAAAAAGCTCGTGGAAAACAAAAGCGCACTGAAAAACTGTGGACTTGAATTTTTAAAAGACTGGAGCATCTGCGCACAGTGACGACTCTCCAAACGTCAAGGAGAAATTATACACGTTTGTTACCGTAGAGTAGAACTCCGTGATCCCCTTAGGGGGTTAGTGCCATCAGTGCATAGTACGTGATGCACTGTAGGCATTACTAAAGGGTGTTTGCAGCGTCCCTTCTGCCCATAGTTGTGCCACTTTATAGCTATTCACTTTACCTCCATTCCCGCTTCACTTCTTCAGACTTGCAGTCTAACCTCTCTGGTGCAATTGTGGGGTTTTCTCCCTGTTCCGTCTTGTGCCTTATCTTTATTTTCCGTGTCTTTATCTTGCTATGCAACCACCCCAACTCCAATTTTTCCCTGTCTTCGGCCCGAATGGTTGAAGATGCCTAACTTAAAAAAAATCAAATTAGGAATGAGTGAAAGGAGAACATTCAACGACCAAAAAATAGAACTTATTGGCTCCTGATACCTCTCATCACAGTTTCGTAACATTCGCTCTCCATCTTTCTTATCACTTCATCATCGTCACCTGGGAGTGTGGAGAGGGTCGACTCAGATACGCAGTTCGAGTTTTTTCTGTCCGCACTATTTTTGTCCGCCCTCAGATCATAAAAACTACTGAGGCTAGATGGCTCCAATCATCAAACATACCAAATTGCAATCCTGTAGCCTCAGTAGTTTTTATTTTATTTATTAAACCTAAATAAAATAAAATAACAAAAAAGTTAGCCATAATCGTGCATCTGGTAACGATATTAGGACGCGCCACAACCGGGCCGTGGTTAAAGTTTCATGGGCCGCGGCTCATACAGCATTATACCGAGACCACCGAAAGATAGATCTGTTTTCGGTGGCGTTGATTATGCGCTGTACAGAAAACTCGATTGCGCCGAGGAAACTTCGGCATATTTTTTACTTGTTTTCTTACGCTGTTACTTTTTGTATCTTTTAACCTCTGAGTCTCGAATCATACTCTCATGTACAACTGCTTCATGCACTGAACTAAAGTCGAATAGTATTACTGATACACTTATAATTAGATTTTGAGAGAGAAAACCTAATTTTAACACCTGATAAATGCAAACGAGTATCAAACGTTTAGCGGTTGATCTAAATAACTATCAAAGATACATCCGTAGAAAACATTGGGTTATGTCCTGCAAATAAAAGGAAATAATCCATGACTCAAACCTAAACCTGGATCGGTGAGAAAATGATGATTTTTTTTAAATATGCAGAGCTTTTGTTTGAAGCAAAAGAGAAATTCTTGGCACACCGATCGGGATATGAGGAAGTCTCAAATAGGAAAAAAATAGGTCATTGAATAGGATATGTACCTCTGAAACTTTGGTGTGGCAGAGAATGCAAGACAGAAATGCACTAACACTTATTCGTCTCTTTCGCAGCTTTTCCAAAACTTCAACGTTTATTTCAGGAGAAAAATCTCTGTAAAGCTCAATTGTTTGGTCAAACCGTTTTGAGATTCATACCTCTTTAGAAAAAACAAGCTGAAATCATTTCTGGAATTCATTTATGTATGACATTAAAGTTTGTTGTCATCAGTTCTGTATCAAATGAATTACAAAACGTTACATTTACTCTCACAGCTGAACAAAGTCTTAGATTTACAAAAATAAAACAATGTATTGTTGGTTGCAAGCTTCTCACACCTTTGCCATTTCAAACAGAAGATTGCCTGGAGCCCTAATCACTGAAGGAATAAACCGAATTGCTTATATTCTCTGTGTAAGGAGGAAAATCACGAATGTAGATGAGTCTCATGATTCCCTGGCTCATGTAGTTGCTCTTTGTCAAAGCAAATCCAGAGAGAGAGAGAGAGAGAGAGAGAGAGAGAGAGAGAGAGAGAGAGAGAGAGAGAGAGAGAGTGGGATAAGGGTATGAAACTGGTATGGCAATGGTAGATACAAACTAGAAAGCATAGTGAGGAAATAAACAAAGGAATAGGAAGATAACAATCTGAAAAAAAAATGGTAAGAATGAAAGTAGTTGAAAAGAATAGACTTTATATTGTTGAAGTCAGCATTACAGATTAAACAAAGAGAAAAAGTTAAAAATTATTTGTATTTCAGTTAACCTCAGGATCACTGATAAGAAAGTATTTCGCAACAGAAGTTAATATCTTTTTACTCGTAGCGGTAAAGGGAATAGAAATACTAAAAGTAAACAGACAAATAGTTTCAGCTACATAGATATTACTTTATTCTTTCGTCTAGATATGTAATCTTATCTCATGCAATGGACAAGCCAAAACTTGGAGATTTAAGGACTAATTACAGCAGTGAAAAATATCTATTAATAATTTTAAAAATTTAAGGGAAATTAATTTACAGGAAGCGACAAAAGTGTTGCTCAAAAAAGGCGGTCCTGCCTCAGGTGAGAATATGACTATTATTGACATCCCTGCATATTCTTATGCTCTAGCTAAATAACAGAATAAGATTACTTTTACCGTACTAAATACTGATTTTTGAAGCCAGTTTAAGGAAACTGTTTTATTTACAAGGCACTGTTCTACTCCGTCACACAAGCTCTGACTGGATATGCCAATATTTCGGTGGACTACTTGCGTCCCTGCGGGCACCGTCGGTACTCGAAGCACTTTCCGACACCGCAATGGAATCTGAATCTCACTTTCGACGGGGTCTAGACATCACAGGGGCTTGCTTGTCTTCTATTTGTTGTCATCCCTTGGTTGGACTTACAGAGAGGCTCTATATGCCTTCTTTTACCAGCTCAGGCAAAGGTTAAGTTCTGCTACTGCACGAAATAAATCTTTCTTTCTGTTCTGTTTTGTGCTAAAACTACGAGTTTACCAGGTTTTTATCTTCGTATCTCTATGGCCGATCCAGCACCTATAAAATGATTCTTTTTCATTAAAAATGAATATCAACGCAAACATTCATTTCAGCTTTCAGTGAGGCAGGCAAGTTGCGAATAGGTTTGGGTCTTAATAAAGATTTTCTTCTTCTTAGTTGAAGTTAAATTTTAGTGGCTTAGGTTAGACAAGGACAAATTGAATTTAGTTTATTCATCTGTAACACCCATTTGAAAATATAGTTACTTAGACTATTGTTTTATCTTCAGTGAACAAATCTACCAATAATTCTCGTAGAATATTTGTTGAATCGGGAGGGAAATTTATGCAAAAAAGTATGGAAATTAACTTAATAGTACCTGATAAGCTATACGGTACAAAGATATCTCCTAAAGGGATCTGTTGGCATGAAATCTGGATCAACTGTATCGAGATAGAATTTATTGGCAGAAGAACTAAAAACAAAATGGAAGAGAGAAGAGTGCAGGAAAGAAAGAAGCGTTGAAATTCCAAAACAAATATCGCATTTATTAGCTGAGAACGTTTATCTGAAAACATGAAAACCAACAAGATATTAACACATAAAAACTTATTCGACAATAATAGCAAAATTTATTCAATGACAATTACCTAGAAGACAGTATATTAGTTGGATACACAGATCGAGGGAGAGAGAGAGAGAGAGAGAGAGAGAGAGAGAGAGAGAGAGAGAGAGAGAGAGAGAGAGAGAGAGAGCCCACTTCCTTTTATCTCAACCCGTCCCCTTTCGTAAATCAGATCTATCGATTTTTGAGGAGATAAACTGGCCTTACTTTTCTGCCTTAACATGTTCCCATCTCCTTTGGTCTGGGCTGAAAGGGAAATTTTGCGACCCCTCCAGACTTATCTATATATAAAACGAAAGATATTTTTGGAAGCGCGAGAGACAAATTGAGTAATGGAGCAAGACGAAATAGTCGAAATATATACGAAAACAGTAGCCTAATAACTTTGCCAAAATAAAACGAAAATCGATCGCTACAGTAACAGTATCATAGCCACGTAGAGTTAAATAAAAACGAGACTTGATTTAAAAGGTAAAGAAGTAAAAATAAGATAAAACTAAAAATAAGAGACACAAAAAATATTAAAGAGGAAAGGGCTGTCGAAAAAAACAACATAACAGTACCAATTGTGCTATAAACAGGAAACATGAATGAGTTCGTTGAGAATTGCGATTAAAGTAATTACTCGGCACAGATACCGATAAACAAGCGGTTAGGAATCAAAGTGAAAATTAAAGAAACTTTGACAGCAAGTAAGCAATAAAACAATCAGAGACAGAATCAAGGACTGAAATACTCCAATAATTAATTCAAAAGTAATTTATTATTGAGAAAACTCCAATAATTCATTCAAAAGTAATTTATTATTGAGAAAACAGATTCTATAAACATGTCTATATATATATGTATATATATATATATATATATATATATATATATATATATATATATATATATATATATATATATATATATATATATATATATATATATATATATATCAGTGTAATATGAATATAAGAAGGCAAAATAAACCATATATTTCAGGCACACAACTTCACTGTGTATATATGTTCATATTACCCGTATTAAGCTTCAGTAAGACAGGATGGTTTAGATTCCAGATTCATTAATTTTCATGGATTTGGTCGCGTTTCTGGTCATCTTCTTCGTAGCTTTACAAAAGAAGACACAGTCTTTTGACATCGACACCTTAATCCTCAAATCCTCATGTAACCTCCATCGCCAAACGAAGACTAGGGAATCTGGCCATTCTCCTCCTTAAGAAACGCCATCTCCATAGCATCGGAGGCCTAGGGCCATATATTTTTGTATATATATTGTAACTATCCGTCCATATATAACAGGGGCACAGAAGCTATAAATATATGGTTTCAACGTTTAAATAGTATATATATA
The DNA here is from genome assembly GCF_040412425.1 of Macrobrachium rosenbergii. NCBI lineage: Eukaryota > Metazoa > Arthropoda > Malacostraca > Decapoda > Palaemonidae > Macrobrachium > Macrobrachium rosenbergii. The sequence continues at coordinate 15,481,010 of NC_089764.1, forward strand.
TATAAAGTGGAGGTATTATAATATCAATATATATATATATATATATATATATATATATAAAGGGTTGTAAGTTAGTATGATGATATATCAGTTTGACATGTGACATTCTTATGCTCTAAAATATTAAGCCAAAAACAGCTCATTATTAATAAATATACCGATAACCAACTCTAAACAGAACTTAAAAAAAGACTTGAGACACCTTAGTCTTTTGCTCTGACCATTTCATTATCTCATCCTATATTTCCCAGCAACACTTATGGTGCACCTCATTTAACCAACATAGCTATCTCGTCTTCCGAAATTTATTACGACTTTTATGTGCCGAAGAGAGAGAGAGAGAGAGAGAGAGAGAGAGAGAGAGAGAGAGAGAGAGAGATCAGCCAAGTAAAAGTACATCGAATATCTTGCAATATTTCCTAAATATATTGAAAAGGAAAACGAACAAGTGAGAGACAAGACTAAAAATACTTCTGTAAGGGAAATAGACCAAAAAGCAAACGGAAAACGAACAAGCGAGAGACATGATTAAAAAGGCTCCTGCAATGGAAATAAATAAACAAACGAATAGGTCAAGGCAGGGTAAAAATGAAAGAAATAGAATCACGTGACAGGACATTCCTTCCGAGGAGTGAAATATGGAGGGAGAAATTTCCATCCAAAGTCCACCCAAAGTCGACGCCATTTGCAGCAGAAGCTGAGAGATGCGGTCGTCGTAGAGGCCGGCTTGAGAGAGAGAGAGAGAGAGAGAGAGAGAGAGAGAGAGAGAGAGAGAGAGAGGTTTGACCTTTGGACCGGTCCTAAATATTCCGCGCATTTATTCGTTTGCTTACTTTGTATTTGTTTACTTTTTTATTTCTCTTTTATCGTAATCATCTTTTCTGTTGGGCTGATAATTGTTTGTGTAATCTATGTCAATTTGTGAAGTTTTATTGTACTAAGATTATGTTTGTCTGCCTACATGCGTTGGAAATTATAATTTTTATTATTATTATTATTATTATTATTATTATTATTATTATTATTCATAACTAGCAATCTTCAGCAAATACAATGGACGTATAACAGTAATGATTAAGACTGTATAAAAGAAGCACTGTCAAACAGAGATGAAGGCGAATAAAAAAAATTAGTAATTTAAAAGCCGGTCTATACAAGATAAGCATACGCCTCTCATTCGGACGGCGTATGGTTACGATCGGCGTCTGGCCTCATTTGGAAATTCTCCTCCTTCTTAGTCCGCCCTTCGGGTAGAATTGTGCCACTTTATGTTGTTTTGATTCATTTGTCTTTCTCATCTCCATGTGAAATTTCCATATTAGGTTTTTCCTGAATTTCCCTCCTGGGATAGTTGTAGTTTATAGTTTTGATATTCAGTAAATTGATTTGCCAGTTTGGTGTTTTCTGTAAACACACACTCACTCTCTGTCTGTCTGTCTGTCTCTCTCTCTCCACTAAACAAGTTCAAGTTCTTCATCAACGTGTCCATGCCTTTTAGTTTAATGAGCATCGAACAACTATTACATCGGACAAGTGTTACAGAAATAAAATAAAGAGAAATGAAAAAGACTTCATTACGAATATTTTCACTGAAACATGTAGACCTCCTGATGGTCTCCTTCCCCGACAATTATAATAAAATTTTGTCGAACATCACTCCCTAATTTATGGATGATATCAATAAGCAAAAGCTGTTTCTGTTGTTATGCAGCAAAGGAATCTGCTCTAAATGCTCTTAACATTTTAGCCCCTGAGCGCAATCGTTGTCATTTATGGATGACTCAGAATCTTTAACGGCGTCGCCTATTGAGTTATGAACCAGCTTACATTTTTCATTGTCTGCCAATAAAAGGATTTATTCTGTTCGCCATATCTTAACTCTTTGTATTAGATTATGTTTCCCGCCTTTTTTTGTTTCTTTCACATCTATGTTTTTACCTTTCATTTCCAACCTTCGCATGTGTGTACAGAAGACTCATTAAAATAACTTAACGAAATCTTATAAACACTGTGCAAGGATTTCTATCTTGTGGGCACTATTTTGCTCCATGAATGCTAAATCTTTTCCCTTTTCATGCCACTTACACTTCGTCAAGTCAGCGTTCTCTAGGTCTATCGCTCCTTTTCCCTGTTCTCCTTAGCGGTTCATATTTTTCATCCAATTTTCCTTTTTATCGCATAGTAACGAACAATAAACCCTCTCGTCCATTTCTTGGGGCCGTCTCTCATCCAGACATGCCCGGGAAACTCTGGCCAGGTACTCAATCACATTTTCACAAATACAGAGTAGTCTCTTACTTGTAATCCTTTGAACTCCTTTCGCCTTTTCATTTTTAACCTCTTAAATTCCAAACTTGCATCCTTCACAGCCACTTCCTTATCCTGTCTCAATTTCTTATGAATCCTGTCCTGTCCGCTCTGACACTATTCAGCTCTACACTACCCGCCCTTCAATTCTGTATGCCTCTTTTGATCCATGCAATGAATTATGTACTTGAATGCAAGTCGAGTGTTGTGGATCGTACCTAGGGTGGAGAAGAAGAGAGATCATACCCTAGACATACGTGACCATTACTTCGTCAAAAATGTATGCCATCAAAACAGTAGGCCTCGACGAGGTAATCCTCACCCCACTGGAGTGAAACCATTCGTAAGATATTCAAAAAGCTCTCTCTTCCGCTCATTTATTCACATACTTCCTATAGCACAGTTATATTTTGAATTATTACTCACCCTGAAATACATTTACATTTTGAAAGCGTGAAAAATAACTGTCGACACTGATACCATTTTAGTATTCCTCTTATCAGAAAAAGAGAAAAACAAAAGAAAAGCTTTCAGCGAAGAGAAGCAATCTGTGCGTGTTCCCATTACAGCATTTCCTTCCTCGTGCACTCTCCCATTCTCATCCATTTTGCTTCGAGCTTTCTTTTGCCGATAAATTCTTCTCTCCAGATGCAGCAGCCCCGCTTGGCCTCTTGAGGAGCCGCTCCATCTCACGTAGGCTCCTCTTGCTCCCCCCAACCCCACCCCACCCCATTGCTCCAGGCTTTATGTCAACAGTTTCCTTGGGGAGATCTCTCGGTGTTATTGTTTATTAACTGTGACTGAGTTTACTCGCTGATTTCACTTTTTAATCTGGGTAGGTTTTCCTCCGCGTAGGACATGTATTATAAATTAATATAAATATTCTTTGCAGGTTTAGTCTTGAACATAATTTCCAGAATTTTGATAAGAGCACGAAGGAATCACAGTGAAATCATAATCATTTCTTATTATACTCGTACTTAAAACATCTGCATAAATTCTTACAAAGTTTAATTTCAGTGACAAATCAGTTCAGTCATCGAAGGTCAGTTCTCTGAGAATCTCAGAGATGCGGTTCGTGCATTCCTTCGCCATCTTCCCTCCTCCTCCTCCTCCTCCTCCTCCTCCCCCTCTTCATGGAAACAACCTTGCCATATCCTGCTCTCTTTGTTCTTTATAACCCATTTCCTTGCTTTTCTTTTTACTTCCTTTGTTCTTCTCTCTCTCTCTCTCTCTCTCTCTCTCTCTCTCTCTCTCTCTCTCTCTCTCTCTTTGCCTTCAAGCCTGAGTTAAATAAGGGAAATGTATTACAAGCCTTGCGGGTGTTCGACGAAAAGACTCATTTTAGGCAAGTGGGGTGGTAAAAATATTACAAGGTGTTGTATGTTCATGGCGGAGAAATACTTTATGTTTGTTGTTTATTATTAATATTTTTACGTAAACTTTCTATCTCCAAAATACATTTTTTATGCACATTTTCGTTTTAGACGTTGTACTGCATTAAGGTTTTCACTAAAAAAGATGGATATTCTTTGAGTCCTAAATTTACACCCTATGGGTAGTTCCTCACTGGGAGGGTGGGTTCCGTTCTCAGCTAGCACTCTGCTGGCCACGCGTTCGAATCTCCGACCGGCCAGTGAAGAATAAGAGGAACTTATTTCTGGTGATAGAAATTCATTTCTCGCTATGATGTGGTTCGGATTCCACAATAAGCTGTAGGTCCCGTTGCAAGGTAACCAGTTGGTTCTTAACCACGTAAAATAAGTCTAATCCTTCGGGCCAGCCCTAGGAGAGCTGTTAATCAGCTCAGTGGTCTGGTTAAACTAAGGTATATTTAACTTACACCCTGTGGGTAAAAAAACGGGGTGGGGCTTAGGAGGTGAAATATCATTATGTAATGTATTCATACCCAATATAAATAGATTTCATTCCTTGCTAATCCTATATATTCGAACAGGCACACGCACACACAAAATGCAGATTGGTCAGTCGCGTAAATGAAACCTGTGTCGAAACTAACCGTGAACTGACTTAATCATAAGTGACAGTAATAGTGAAATGGGAAAAATGCAGTCGTCAGTAGAGGTTATATTCTGTTCTGTTAAGAAAAGATTACTTTAGACACGAATGTAAACAAATCGAATAAAAAAAATTTCCAAGAAAAAAGAGGGATTACAACCACTGGAATTTATAAAGTACAAAGTGAATTATATCTATGGTATTGGAATAAAACAAATGTGTTTGAAATCTGATGTATGTTACGTACTTATTATGGAAGAACCAGAAACCGAAGAAAATATGATTAAGGTTGACTGAATAGCCTAAAGAACACAGTAATAAGGGATTAAATAAAAAACCTGAACAATATTTATTACCTTGAGAACTTTATAAAAACTGAAGAATACGCAAGAGTAATTAAGATATACAAGAGGTAGAAACGGCCATAAGTTAAGTATACCTTAGTTTAACCAGACCACTGAGCTGATTAACAGCTCTCCTAGGGCTGGCCCGAAGGAGTAGACTTATTTTACGTGGCTAAGAACCAACTGGTTACCTAGCAACCGGACCTACAGCTTATTGTGGAATCCGAACCGCATTATACCGAGAAATGAATTTCTATCACCAGAAATAAATTTCTCTACTTCTTCCTTGATTTGAAAAGAGAGAGGGGGAAAATAATCCTCCTGGAGAGTAAAGATAAAGAGAGAAAAGGACAAGTAAAAATGTATTCTTTAATAGGAAAACACAATAAACATACAATAATTGTAAACCGGGAGAAAATAAGACAGACTGGTTAAATGAAAGGGTTCTAATATGACTGAATTTTAAGAATCAAGTAAACTAATAAATCAAACAAGAAAAGTGGGTCCATTATGAGGATCCTCTTCTTCCAAAATAAGTTATTAGACATCGGAAAATATTACTGAACTTGTCAGGTATGCCATTCAGTGATGGCTAATGGCTTTAGAAAGCATTATGTAAATAATTGATTAACTGAAGAGAAGAGGACAAATAATCTCGAGGATCGTGCAGACTATATTATAACAAACTTTGGGAGAAGAAAAGTTTTCCATTCGATGATCAGTAGCAGAGTTATAAAAAATATAATAAACAAAAACTTCTCTGAGTGCGCATACCTCCTCCAGTGTCGAACCCGTGAGCGTATATCGACTAGCAATGGCTAGTTTCTGAATCGAGAATAGGAGACAGGCGGCAGTCAGAAATATTTGCACTAAGTAACAATAAGTTCGGTTAGAGAAGCTGGAACATTTGAAGCAAAGGTAACTAATCCACGCCCAAAATTTCTCTTTTCCAGAAAAAAGTTTGCCTTTCTGTCTCTCCCAAAATCTAATCACTTGTTGCTAACCAGGAGATTCACCTTTGGTAAAAATTTCGTAAAAATTCTCACAATTTTTTTTTACTCAATCGTGCTAGCATACAAACAGACAGATAAACAGACGAACAAACCAAAGATATAAAAGTGGCCACATAAATAAATAATGGTCATATAATTAAATAACTGGAATAGTTTTCGTAAAAGGTAACAAAGTACACTCTCTGAATTAGTCATTAAGTTACCAAACGGGGCAAAGCAAAGGGTAGAGTAATCTTTTATTCTTCAGTAAATAAATAAATAAATAGATGAAATGAATGAATGAACAGAGAGCCTGATTTCCAACTTTTTGGGGGGAGCTATCTCATAGTTTTAAGAAATATCACAGGCCGTCTCTTATTTATTCTTTGAGATTCATTACTGATGAATATTTTTTTACCATACGATATAAAAACCGAAGCTTCTACCTGATATCAGTTAGCATAATGAGTGTTCGCCTACAAGCGTGTGTGAGTACGTGCGTGAGCTTGTGCGTGTGCCATATTCACTGGGTGAAAATCATGCATTTGTATGCAAATGGAAATGGCCATATTTTTATTCGCTACGGTACTGCTATTACGGGAGAGGGTGTGGTTTTTGTACTAAACAGTAATATTGTTTTGGTGATGTGAACGCTACACTGAGAAAAAATTAAAACAAAGCAGAGTGGGTAAAGAGAGCAGAATTTATTTTAAAAAACATGCACAAAAAATCTCAATTAATCCCAAACAAAAAACACATTTGCAGCGTAAAATATTTATGTTCCATGCGTACTAGGGACGTGTAATATTTGCAACACAGCATGCACGTAATGAACTAGAAATCTTGATTAAAAAGAATACCGTAATTGCCAGCACTGTTGTTGCCTTATTTAGCAGAGGCTAAAACATAAAATAAAAATGAGGGTGAAAAGGAAAAGAAAGAGAAAGCGCCGACAGAAAAGAATGGGGTAAAGACACTTTTCAGTAGAGAAAACGGGGAAAGGCGGGAAGGGAGTGCACGAGAAGCATCACGAGGATTTTCAAAGAGACGAACTTCGAAAGACTGAATCTGGTGGCATTGCTGTGCTGATTTGTCGATTGGATACAGCGGTATCTAAAACCCAAAGGAAATGCCCTGGCTATAGCTAGAGGAAATAGAGCGAGATCTATTCCTAGAACCTTAAGGAAAAAAGAGAACACCGGTTGAAGACCGTTATCCAAGACTAACTGATTGGTTGATCTATGAAAGTTAAGCTAACAAGCAGGCACTGAGGCACTTTTGACCATTCAGCGCTTATGACAGTGAAAAGAAGGAGTTGCATGACAAAATAAAACCATCCAGAAAATAAAGGTGATTAAGTACAAAGATCTAAAGGTGCAACTGAGAGAAAGCCTCACCATTGCACTAACAAATAACAGTTAGGAGTGCAGGACAGCCAGACTGAAGAAGGGGTGCGGGAATAGAGGTAAGGTAAAAGGCTGAAAAGTGGATGCAGCTAGGGACCGAAAGGACAATGCAATCTCCCTTTAGTAATGTTTACAGTGTACCATGTGAGTTGCTCTGCCGGCACTACCCCCTTTTGATAACAAGAAGTTTTTATGAACATTTTGCAGTTATATGATACAGATCTGCAAAGTATGGCAATTGTAATATTTCATTACTTTCCTTTGCGGGGAGAACTATTGACAGAAAAAACCTTCAACACTGAGAGCAAGAACAGAGTTCGTGAGATGGACCAGTTCCTCAAGAGGCCAAACGGGGCTATGGAGGTGGAATTGATGGGCAAATGAAATTTGAAGTCAAGCGAGTGAGTATAGGAGAGTACGAGAGGAAGGAAATGCAACGATGGCAACCTTCAAAATCTATTTTTGTTAACTGCAAATGTTAGTTTAAAAGTTATAAAAGCCAAAACGACATTTATGTGGACTAAGTTATTTTGGAACCATCAAATTTTATGCTGTTGATTGTAAATACTGAGTGAAAAGCGTAAAAGCCACATTAATGTGGACAAAGTTAGTTTAAAAAGATTGTTAAACGAAAGTATCGCTTTGATTGAAGCATCTGTAAAAAAGCATTCAAGAGAGAGAGAGAGAGAGAGAGAGAGAGAGAGAGAGAGAGAGAGAGAGAGAGAGAGAGAGAGAGAGTCTTTTCATCTTCAAAATGTAACAGTTTCCCTTTCAAAATGATCTATGAAGCATATAGAAATAAGAACTAAATTAATGACGGAAAGTATTCATGCCGGAGAAACAAATTTGTGAGAAGGAAAATTGACGTTCATAAAAGCACAGTATCAAATGCGGAAAAGAAATGAAGCATAGCAAATGTTTAGGGAGGAAATGCCAAGAGCATTAGGATCTGAGCACATAAGAATTTAGGTCTAAAACTCCTGGTGACTTTATGATACAGAAAACGGAATTCCTGAGAGGAGTCAGATTCATTTAACATGACCTTATCAGGGAAACAAAAGAGGCACGAATAGTACCATTTGTGGTCATTACATACAAAATAAGTTGTCGTTTAAGCACTCCGACAAACGATTGTGATTGTGTTATAGGTGGTGTGTGAAATGAGACCCAAACATTTCAGTAACAGTAAAGAAAGTGGTTCGTGAAAATAGGAAAGAGGGAAATTATCATCAAATTTCCTCAGAAAAAAATTTAATGTAGACAAATTATTTTGGAATCTTAGGGAAATGAGAAATATATATAAGAAGAGGAATTGACAGATCATCTAAAACAAATTTAAATAAGAAAAATTCCTCATTTTTATTTGAATTTTCACGTTTTAGAATTTTGAGTGAAAAAATCCTCGATTACAAAGAGTGATTTGGTTCACATGAACTGTTCAAAATCTCGTCAAAATATAATAAAAAAGATATAGTTATTAGTTAACCATGTTTTCCGCAGGAAAAGTGAATTTAGCAGTAAATGAATAGTTCGAAGTTAGAAGTAAAGTACAAACAAAAGTTTAATTTTTCCTCAGTCTTTTGACGGAGTATTTTTGTCACTTGCATAAGTCATTCCTTCCACTAAAAGCTCATTTGTCCTCTCATTTATAACTGAGGCCTTTCCTTCTTGTTCTCTCATTCTTTTTTCATCATCTAGAGCATTACTTTCTTCTTTTCCTTCTGTTTTTTCTCGTGCCTAATGCCTTCCCAGCTCAGACTTCAAGATAATATTAATGAAGAGTGAATTTTTGTCATTCTTAATTAGCTTGAGATAAAGGTAAAGGGAAATGATAAAGCCGAAAGAAGAGTGCAAAGGAAGAATTATAAAAACGACAGTGAATTAAAAAAAAATTCACAAAGGAGAGAACAGAGAATCTTAAACACGGACAGCCAAAGCATAAGAAAGAGAGAACTACCAGACAGAATAGAAAGGCCAAACCAAGATAATACTATTCAGATGAACGTGGAAAAAATGTCTAATTAAAAAGGCTAAGATATAAGATTCAGTAATTCTAATATCAGTGAAGAATGTATTTAGTTAAAAACTGTAAAAATAAGAAAAATTTAAGAAAATAGATGGACCCATAAAGAGGTTAATGCTTCTATTAAAAAAAAAAAATATGAAATAAGAGAAGAGGAATGTCGTATAACGAGAAAAGATTTATGATAGTAAGACAGGATATGAAAGGATAACGGACATAAATAGATACAAAAAATGCATATCCTAAGGCGAGTTATTACAGAAAAGCCCACTTAATCGAAGTCAAAACGATAAGTAAGGCAATAAGCATTTTTATTTATTATAGAGACGTAACAGATCACAGCGATAGTATCATGATATGGAACTCACAACTAGCACCGGGGAAAAGAGAGAGAATAACAAAATCCGAAAAGATTGATAGATGACATAAACAAGAGGGATAAAATAGGAAATATACATTTCATTAGAATGAGAATATTTAGAGAAAAAGCACAACTGAATAACAAATACCGTAAGAAAAGAAATAATTCTTAGTTTATAGAAATTTTGACCAGGAGTAAGTACTTTAGATTATTGGCCTGACCTATTGAGAGTTTTATAATTACATATTTTTGTTTTACTGACTTTAGTTTGTTGGTCAGCTCATCTGCATTTTATTCCCTTCTCTTCCCTCTCTCTCTCTCTCTCTCTCTCTCTCTCTCTCTCTCTCTCTCTCTCTCTCTCTCTCTCTCTCTTTTGCTCTCTCTCTCTCTTTACATAGGGGCATGTTACTGGGTGGACGATTTCCTCGCAAGCAAGTGACCTCATTGACTTATTCCATATGAAAGGTAAGCGCTATGGATTTAATAAAAAAGAAACCTCTAGTGACGCAGAGCATACACTTAAAATGGTTTCTCTTTAAGAATATTTCACTCTGCTTTCATATTTTTCCTTTCCCATTCATTGCATTTTGCATATAAAAACTAAACCTATTTTTATGACCTTTTCAACTTTCAATTTGATGTCTGTATAACTGTTTTTCACTGTAAATAGCCGTTTCTGTGTAAAGAGTTAATTCCATTTTTATTTTCAGTCGTGAAAACATTGGTATCTACATAAACCAAGCCTAGTTTCTCATATTTTCCATTATTTCCCTCACATTTGGTAACATTTTTTCCGCAGCTGAATCAGGCAAGGGTTAAAGAGAGAGAGAGAGAGAGAGAGAGAGAGAGAGAGAGAGAGAGAGAGAGAGAGAGAGAGAGAGAGAGAGATGATGATGATTTGCATACATATGAATTCCATGTTTCGCTGTGAATCTAATGCCATTCGGCTGCAAGTGTACATCAGTGCATTTTCTTGCTTTTCTCATTCAGATCTGTCGTACTCCTCTAGACTCCGCATTCATTTCTTATTCATTTCTCTTCTTCTTCATTTATCATGGTTCGACTCTCGTGCTTTTGTGGCTGAGTCAGCGTGGAGAGTTGGAGGGCTATGATAAGGAGCGAGTATATGGCGCTCATATATGTCTTATGAAACTGTATATGATATACTGTGGCTTCTTTCTCGTTTGCATGAGTCAGAGGAGATGTCATGATAAATTTGAAACTACACACACATACACAAAGAGAGAGAGAGAGAGAGAGAGAGAGAGAGAGAGAGAGAGAGAGAGAGAGAGAGATGAAAAGCACATCATGAGTATTCGTAAAATAGATGACAGAACGTTAAATGTTCCAAAAAACATTTTGCATTCAGCCATTTGAAAATAAGAAAAATAAGAAGAGAAAATAAAGAAAAACAGGAACCCTAAAGATATAAGGAAGAAGGGATAACAACACATTAGTATTTATATTTTTGGTTACAGTGGGCCCGAAGTCGAAGACTGTTAATTTTTCAACTTGTACAAACTTTAATTCAATCCTTTATTAAGAATTATATACAGAAATATGGCCACCTAAACCTTTGTAATTAACAGCACTTCATAATTCTGTATATTTCTTCCACTTATCTTCGTCCGTAACCTGATGTCCTATATTATTCAACTTAAGTGTTTCCAGTTAACTTTTTATATTCCTGTAATCTCCCTATGTATGACTGGCAACTTTCATCGAAACTCATAATCAACACAAACACGCTCTCTCTCTCTCTCTCTCCTCTCTCTCTCTCTCCTTCCGTTTTTTACTCGCCCCAATTTCTTCAGCATACGAGAATCTAATCGAGTACACTCTTACACAACACCGTTTGCACCGTAACCCATTCTGACATCCAACCTTTTTGCATACTAGACGCCCCGAATCTTATAACGTATTCTTCCCTCCGCCCAGGACCCGCCTAAGCCTATTCCCCAATATTTTCCATTCCTAGACCTTCCTCTACTTCATCATCATATCTCCAGGCCCTTTATAGTACCCTACACCTTCCATCCTCCATCCCTCCCTATCCTTCAATATATTTATATTCTCAAATTACTTTTTCATTATTTTAGTATTGTGTTTTATCAGAGCAGTGAATAACTCGTAATTCTCAGTCTCTTCTCATATTTAAATAAAAAAAATACAAAAAAAATTTAAAACACGCTTTTATTAAAATGCACTAAAAAGTGAAAAATAATTTTTTTGTGACGCACCAGGATTTTCTTACAATTAATCATGTCTACAAAAATAAAAGCGTGGGCGCCAAACACCGAAGGAAATGCTACAAGAAACGAAATATTTTTTTTTCATTTCTTGTAGCACTTCCTTCAATGTTTGGCGTCCACGCTTTTATTTTTGTAGACATGATTAATTGTGAGAAAATCCTGGTGTGTCTCAAAAAATTTATTTTTCACTTTTTAGGGCATTTTAATAAAAACGTGTTTAACATTTTTTCTTTGTATTTTTTTTTATTTTTAGTTTTTACAGAAACTGTAACTGATTTATGATTGTAGCTAACGAAATTGATATCCTGCCGAGCTAAAGAAGGTTTGAAAAATTCGTAGAGTTATTAACGCATTCTACCGAGTCAAAGAAGTTGTGGAAAATCCGAAGAGTTTCATACAAACCCTGAGATACTGGGAGAGGTCACTGTAGGGTCACTAGAGGTCACTGCTCTCCTACAAATCGTGTAAGGTTGTATTGTCACCGGGAGTGAGTAACCATGCAAAATTTTAAGTCCATCGGACGAAGGGAACAGGTCGACAATTGAGTTACAAGATTTGACCCAAACAGACAGACAGACAGACAGACAGATGCAGAGGTCAAGTTAAGTAAAAGCATGTAAAATGTCCTTACTCCTGTTTGTTTATACACACACATATAATATATATATATATATATATATATATATATATATATATATATATACACACACATACATATATGTGTGTGTGTATGCATTTCAAATAATTTCCTTTACGATTAATTTCTTTGCCCTAATGTCCATCCTTATCAATCAGTATCCATTTTAATTTCTCGTTTATGCTTTGACCGTTTTCGATCCATGCTGAACCTTGGACTCCTTTGCTATTTCAGTTGTAATGAGCGAGAAATTTTAGAACGCCTTAATTCACCTTGTCATAACATTTATTCCCATCCCACACTCAAAATTCTATATAGGAAAAGTTTTTTATATAAGAAATGAAGAAGGGGAATAATGGCAAGGTTGAAGATAATGCATAGCAAAGCCTGCTTAAAAAAAAAGATGGATATGTTTAGCTAGTGAAGGAAAATTGCATTTTGCATTCCGGAACATCTGCGCTTTTATAGATCGTGGATTAATTTGAATTTGCTCCATTTTCAAGTATGAATGAAATTATGCATAATCGTTTGCCGGAAAAAATTAAGAACATAGGTGAGGTGTTTCTTGGGAAATATTTGATGCACGAGACTGGCGATGATCAGTTGAAGATAGATAGAGAGAGAGAGAGAGAGAGAGAGAGAGAGAGAGAGAGAGAGAGAGAGAGAGACAGACAGACAGAGAGAGAGTGGCTTTCAACTGTTGGTCCACTGGACGTCACCCAGTTCTTCATTGCAAGGAATACCATTGATTTTTCTCTGTAACTTGCATGGGGAATCACTTTCTTGAAACTATTCAGAAGCTCCACTTTTACATCCAAATAAGAGGTTACAATTTTGGTTTTGTTTATCAAGCATTTTGCCATATTGCAAGAAAACTAAGGATTCTGATGAAGGAATCAGCGAATAATAATGACTTTGCTTAAGGCTTACATAAGAGTTAACGATTTAAGCGAAGAAATGAGTACAATTAATGATTTTGGTATAGGATAACTTGGAGACCAATGTTCTTGATGAAACTCGCCAAAATCATCCATAGTGCAATTCATCTGGGATGACTGACTTTTGATGGGAATCGATCAAGATATAACGAAGTCTGCCATGGTAACCTCACTAAATCCCCGTCTGTATCCAGCAAGTATTTACGATCTAGAAACAGTTATCAAATGAAAATTGCTTCAGAGATCTTCCACCTTTCTCTAGATGTTTTCCTGAAACGGACAGTCACGGATGAAAGCAAGTCTGTGCTTGTAGTGTCGATATTAATATTATTATCAATATATCCGTAGATGTAACTGCTGCAATAAGTAATATCAGAATATTGAACCAATCAAACTTGACGAGATTTGGAAATGACTAAACGTTAAAAGGTCGACTGAAGTTACCTCGGAAGAGGATTGTGACCTCTTGCTTTCCTTTCTAGTTTCTGTTCTTGTAGTCTTAATTTACTTTTGAAGGTGATTTTATTTTCGAGGGTTGGTTGTCGCCTTTCCTTTTGTTTTCCTTTCGTTTTAATTGTGCCTTAGTCATTCGTGTGAGTAAAACAGAAAGTAAATCAATATACCTTTCTAGACGATGTACAGCTCTGCTTGGTGACAGAGAGAAACATCTACATTGTGTAGGCCGCTAATTATTTGTTGAAAAAAAAGGCACTAAAAGAAATTAATACAAAAGGCCATTAATTCGGTAAAGAAATATAAACGCGAAAACTTCTTGTTAAGTCAGTGAATCCTAAGAGTGTTCTACTAATAAACAGTTTAATGCAGCTGGTCAGATTCTTCATGACATCATACTGGGACATTAGCAATCTTTCGTAAACAAATACTTAAATGTGGATACGTTAACAATTCAACTACTTGAACTACATCTATATTTCTTACCACAGGACATGCTATAAAAGCTGCAAATTTTATTCAGCAAGACAACCATTAGTTGACACCAAAATCTCTGAACGATAGGGACCAGGTCCTCCTAAGGAAGCTTCTCTGGCTATCAAGGAGAAGCACTAATCTAAAATCAATGAGCACGAAACCGAGACATTTTGGAAACATTCTCCAGTAAACTTCTGAATTAAATGCTTTACACTAAAGCGTTTGAATGAATATATATATCAGTGATCCAAGATGCAATAAAACCACTGTAAAAAAGATCTTGAAGCACGGGGTACCAGCGTTATTTAATCAGCTACCTCAGAAATGCAAAGGAAGCTTGCAGATGGTGAAGGAAAACCAAAACATCTCCATCTGGAAAAAGCTCTGACACCGAGGACAATCTATGAAAGAGAATGATGAACTACGACTGAGAAAATGAGGGCTGCTGTGATAAAACAAAAGAAGATCGATGGGAGAACTTCCAAAAATACAGTGATGGATGATATGATGCCAATGTAACATCTGACTTTCCTTCAAAAACTAACAGCTTGTTTTACTCCAGAGAATCAGCGAGATGGATAATGATACTGGGCGTGGAAAGACTGGAAAATAAAAGAGAATAGCGATGCATTTAGAGAAGATACAAAGAACAGAAAAATTATGAAGACATCTGTAGAAACAAATCATGAATCCTACATTCAGGACGACGCCTCTGATACGTCCAGATGACGATGACGAGTCACACAAGAGACAGAGAGAGTGAATGTTATGGGAACAATTCTTTGTTTTGGTTGTCGAAGGTCCACCCTTATACCAGCGGGTGCTATGAACGCCGCACGGTTCTTCCTTGCTATAACAAACGCCATCGATTTCCCTCTAATTTGAATGGGGTGCCTCCTATTGAAGGCTGTATTCAGATATCAACATTTTTGTGTTTTCCTTTGTAGTCGATGGCCTCTCCAGCGAAGCTGTGTTTTCCTTTTTCTCAACATGTTTTCATTTTCGATTGGCTACTGTCACTTTTTTTAATTTCTCCTCTGTTGCAGTGTCTATTATGAGACTTCATTACGCGTGTCAGTACGTTCTCTCTTAGGAAAGTTAAAAAGTTTTTTGTCACAACTGTTTGCTATTTTTTTTTTTTTTATATTATTCTTAGATGATGGAGGTCCATCGTACGTTTGCTCATTTAAGAATAATGAATACCTGAACAAAATCATTAACTATTTAATTTTTCTTCCTTTTTTATTTTCCCCCTTCCCTTTCTATTGCTTTACATGTTACTTCATCCTGACCTTCCTCATTCGCCTCACACCATTCTTTCTTCATTTGGTATCCTAACATCCTTCTCAACCAGCTTCCTTCCTCACCTGCAATCTGCCTGACGAAATCCTCTAGGACAATAAAAACCCAAATCTCACAGGTAGACTTTGAACATCTAATATTCCTTCCCCGACATCCCTGCAGAATTCTGCCTTCAGATTTGGCTGCAAAGAAACCAAGGAAGTTAAATACAAAGCAAAAGTGGAAGTTGGCAAGGGGGCAGAAATAATGAATTCGAACATGTAACGATTTGGTGGGGAAAGATAAAATCGAGGAGTAGATTGCAGTAAAGGACATAAACACTTCGCTTCAAGGAAAAGGTTATTTAAAGATCATTTCTGATATTTCACAGAGGACCTTTGCATCACACGGCTGTGGAGGTCATGATGATGGTGGTGGTTTCCATTATCATTTCTATCATTTTCCGCTCACGTAATTGTCAGACGAAATCTGTTATTTTTGACCTCCTTAACCATAAAATCACTGAACTTTTACTTTTATCCACATATGTCAGTCTTTTCAATTGTATTTGTAAGGGGTAGGTTGTTTAACTAAACATATATATTCATTTAGCACTAACATCTCGAAATTATTCTTTTTCATTTTCTCTCACTTCCTCTCTCTTTTCTCTTTCTGTCTTGGATTTTTAGTCTTCCTCCTTATTCTCCTCGATACACTAAAAACTTTATTTTTACATTAATTTACTACAGAAAACTGTGCAATTTAGCGCAATTCTAGACGACGCCGTAAATTCCCTATTCTCTGTTCATTTCTGCTAATCTGACCTGTTCTTTCAATACCCATTTAAACCTATTTTATAATGTTTTCCATTCTTTCTCCTTCGTCATCCTATACCCACACTTTTGTAGTTTCCTTCATATCCCATCTCTCATCCCTACCTATCATTCAGTCTTATGCAATTTGGAGTGTTTTAAAGGGTAAATGAAAAACATTTATTTTTTCAAACGAGTGAAATCCCCATTTAAAGACAACATATGTCACGGCAGCGACAGCAAAACATCTTTTTGTAGAATCCTCTAATGAACTTACAGATCTACAATTGCTATTCTCCTGAAAATAGAAAATGGAGTATTCTAATTTTTTTCATTTTCTTTAGAAACAAAGATACTTTTCAGTTTAACGAAACGATAGATGCTGAAAACAGCTGTTTTTATGGAGCCATTAAACTGTTTTGACTTTCGAAGTCCCTTCGCTCTTTTTTATTATATTATTAGAGCGTTTTTTTGTATTTAACTTTATCAGATTACCACGTGGGCGATAAAATGCAGTATAGAACAGCGGCATTCAGTATTCAACATCTGATTAATATTTCTTGTTATCAATTCTAACTTTATTGGTCTGTTTTCTGTATTATAATCATTCATGTACTGTACATGAGTTTTGTGGATGATTTTCCCCAAACTTCCACTATACGCTTCTCTCTTCATTTTTTATCCTTTAACTTCACGTTTCTCCTCGTCAAACTCTCGCCTTTTTAAGTCTCCCTTTTCTCCCTTGCCTTATATTAGCCAATCTCTGTGCTGCCCCTCTGCCTCTTCTCTCATCTCAGAAAAAAGAACGAATTTCTTCAGTGTCGAAATTTATTCTTCGTCAAGATTCAGGGCCAATTTCTCAGCAGGAATCTGCCAGGAAATTATGCACAGTTTACTCAAATAAAAGGAAAGCAAAACCAAACAAATATAAAATAAGCAGGAAAATTTACTGGTGAAATTTCTATACCTGGAAGGAAGCGATGAGCAAGTGATGAAATAAATTCTGAAACATCAGAGTATTCGATTATGGTTTTGAATGAAAAATAGGCATTTTTGTTACTTTCATGAACAATTGTCAATAATCCTGTGCCTGGACAGTATGGAAAGATACAAAATAAGAAGTATTAATAAACATAATTTAATTTTCGATATGTTCTCATGATCTTTTATCGTGCCACCTTTCCCGATCTTGTGATTTCATTTCACTTCCATTTTTCTTTCTTTTCCATCCCATTCAGTCTCTTTTCTTGTAGACAAACTTTGAATCAAAATCCTGTCTTGAGTTTTTGCAATGTCTCACACTTTGCGTTAGTATTTGTGTCGTTGTGTCTTTCTTTTATGATAATATATGTCAGGCTTTTGTCTATTGTGTGTCTACGCCTTACTGCTTTTCCTTATCACTTAAACCTCTATTCATGCCATTCGAAAATCTCATGGAATTATAATATTCAATTTAGTGTAAAGACATCAGTTTAAATGTGTACTGTGTGCTATCCATATAAAACGTTTTTCGGTATTGACCTCCTTTCCCTTTTTTTAATATTAAAATCCGATTCCTTATTATTAATCTCCCTTTTTCAGTATTAAAATCCGTTTCCTTATTATTAATCTCCCTTTTTCAGTATTAAAATTCTTTTCCTTATTATTAATCTCCCTTTTTTCAGTATCAAAATCCTTTTCCTTATTATTAATCTATTTTTATTCTCTTCTTAATACTGCCTTACATTTCACCTTTTCATCTTATTGCTTCCATTTTCTTTAATTCCCATTTTCTCATTGATGTTTGTTATGTTTTCCATCTCTCCTATTTACCACCCACTCTTTCCTCATCTACCTCACATCGTCACTTCCTCATCTCGTACCCAATCCCTTTTAGAATCCCTTCCATCCCTCTCTTCACCCCTGCATCCTCTCCACCCTCTCCCCTCCCCCCACCCACCCACCCACCATCACCCAATCCCCCTCCTCATCCTCCCCAAGCGAGGAAATTCGCAGAGGACAATCGCATCCCAAATCTTCGAGGCTCAAAGTAAACGTCTAATTTTCACTCTGTGACCTTCTCTCCTGCTCCTTCACTACTATCATGTTCGGCTACGGTGGAATGAGAGGAGAAAAGGAAGGGAAATAAATGTGAGAAATAAAATCTGGAATTTGTTTCGCTCTAATATGTTACGAAGTTAAGATGAAAAGTCAAAATAGGAGATAACGCTGAGAAACTTGCTTTTCTGTAATCATATGGATTTGTACAATTTGCTTTATGTACTTTCATCATAAACTTTTGCTTCACAAAAGCTGTATAAGTTTTTATCTTAGATTTTTCCATTCAGTGGGTATTTTATCTATCTATATATATATATATGTACATATGAATATATACATGCATACATATATGCTAATATATATATATATTATATATATATATATATATATATATATATATATATATATATATATATATATATATATAAAGAGAGAGAGAGAGAGACCATAAAACGCCAAAATGTAGAAAATAAAGGCTATATTTCAGAGACCAACTGTTTCTCTCATCAGGCAAATAGTGAATGAGGAAGAGTTACAGAAAATGTCAGCTGTTACGTCACTCCGGTTGACAATTTCTCTTTAATCTTCTTAACGCTGGCTGGAAGAAGATCTGATCTATAACATCTGAATCCCAGCCGCCTCTTGAAAGGTTCATCGTATTTCTTTGTTTAATCAAAGCTGATTCCACCATCTGGCTTTTAAACCAACAATTGCTGGTATAAATTATACAGTATAAGACAAATTCCAGTTTATTCTGTGATTATGGTTATTTATGTGGTTAAAAATAGCAGAGCTCTGTTGTCGTACCTAACTGAACGTTTATGCTGTATTAATCTCTGGGGGAGTGATTTGCCTGTAAAACCGATATACGCTTGGTCACAATGTTTGTCTTCCGGGACTGACTTTTGTTGGGGATCAATCAGGGATTTGGCTAAGGTATTTGGGTAGGTAAAAGCAAAAGGGTTAGAGTTTCCAAGTGTCTGTGTCAACGTCTTAATCCTGTCTAGGTGTGGGATTTTTATTTTATTGTTGGGTGTCTCTCTAGTCTTCTTTTAAGGGGGACGGTAGAAAATTTTGTTGGCTTTGTGGCTCACTTTCTCAATTATATGGTCAGGATACTTTAAAGATGACAGCTGTTTACGGATTAGTTCAATTTCTTTTTACAAAACTACCTTACTTTTACGGCTTTCCCAAAACTCATAAAGATGATCTTCCATTCAGACCTATTATCTCATGTGCTGGAGTTTTCAGTTATAAAATGACTCAGTGGTTAGCCGGCCTCCTTTCCCCTTTCTTAGGCACATTTTCTCCCAGTCACATTAAACATTCTGAAGATTTCTGTCACAAATTCAAAGAAGCACATATACCAGTTCACAACAGAACCCTTGTAACTTCAGATGTAGATTTCCTATTCACAAAAGTGCCAGTACAGGACGTTCTACAGTTTTTGAGAGAAAAATTAGCCCCCTATTCAGACCATTTCCCACTAGCCCTAGATAAAATAATAAAGTTAGTTGAAATATGTGTACCAAATAACGTCTTTTCATTCTATAAAAAAAAAAATCGGGCGCAGCATAGGCAGCCCTTTTGGTCCTGGTTTAGCCAATCTATACATGGAATATTTTGAAACTATAATAATGAATGCAATAAAACCTAAAGACATATCGTGGATGAGATATGTAGACGATTTCTTAACATTTTGTGAAAATAAGTGGGGCAATTTCAATGAATGTCTTTCAAAATTAAATGCATTAGTGCCTAGCTTCAAATTTAAAGTTGAATGGGAAACAAACAACAAAATTCCTTTTTTTGACGTTTTAATAATTAGAGACACGACAGAATACAATTTACCTTATGCAGGAAACCTACAATCTCTCTGTCATACATCCATTTTTATACCTACAATGACATCTCTACCAAGATTGACGTAGCCAGCAATTTATTCTTAAGAGCCTTATGAATTTGTTCCCCGGATTTCCTGGAAAAGGAAATTGAACTAATCCGTATACAGCTGTCATCTTTAAAGTATCCTGACCATATAATTGAGAAAGTGATCCAGAAAGCCAACAAAGTTTTCTACCGTCCCCCTCAAAACAAGACCAGAGAGACGCCCAACAATAAAATAAAAATCCCACACCTAGGCATGATTAAGACGTTGACACAGAAACTTGGAAACTCTAACCATTTTTGCTTTTACCTACCCGAATACCTTAGCCAAATCCCTGATTAACGTCCAACAAAAGTCAGTCCCCAAAGACAAAGGAGTTTACGAAATCCCTTTCCTCGATTGTGACCAATCTTATATCAGTTTTACAGGCAAATCACTCCCCCAGAGATTAATACTGTATAAACGTTCAGTTAGGTACGGACAACAGAGCTCAGCTATTTTCGATCACATAAATAACCATAATCACAGAATAAACTGGAATTTGTCTTGTATAATTCATAGCAGCAATTATTGGTTCAAAAGCCGGATGGTGGAATCATCCTTGATTAAACAAAGAAATACCATGAACCTTTCAAGAGGCGGCTGGGATTCAGATATTATAGGTAAAATCTTCCTCCAACCAGCGATTAAGAAGATTAAAGAGAAATTGTCAACATATGGACCTTCTGGTATAAATACCGCTTTTCTGTGACTCTTCCTCATTCACTATTTGCCTGATGAGAGGAACAGTTGGTCTCTGAAATATAGCCTTTATTTTCTCCATTTTGGCGTTTTTATGGGCTCGTCATATGTGATGGAACTCTTTTTAACAGAAAATATTTCAGTCATATATATATATATATATATATATATATATATATATATATATATATATATATATATATATATATATATATATATATATATATATATAGTATATATACACACACACACACACACATATATATATATATATATATATATATGTATGTATACTGTATATACACATATGAGTTCTATCCGTCAGATTAATACATGGCTGATTGAAGACATTCTTCTAAACAGAGGATTCGACTCGCTTGCCAACAGTAGTTACCTTGTTCATTGTAATAAATATCATCAAAGAAAATATTTCTGTAGGTGAAACATGTATTTCTACGTTGCTATTGCACTTGTTATTTCTAATCTCTCCTCATATCTCTCTTTTTTTTAAGTTTTCTTTTCTTACCACTCTTTTAATTTTAATGTATTACCATAATTAAACTGCTGAATTTAAAACATTAAATTTCTCATGACTGTCCCATTATAACTTATAGAAGACTTTATATGACGTTTGCTATCGTTTCTATCCTTCTCAGTTTCTTGTTCGCATCATATCATCCTTCCTTCTTCATTATCTAATACCCTTAATGGCCCTCCTGCTTATATAACTGAGGCATATTTTTTTTAAGAAGTCGAAATTCATCTCGCAGTTAAATTCCGTCCTAATTCGCACTGGAAATTCCCCCAAAAAAGGAGGAAACCCAGAGAGGCTCGGAGAAAGAATGAGAGTAACCAACGCAAAAGAAGAAGGAGAACGCGCAGTTAAAAACAGTCATTAGCGAAGGAATATTTCAGGTAAGTAATGAAGATGTTTCAGGACTCTGACTCACTGCGTCGAGACAGTTGCAGGGAGTGGGTGGGTATGAAAGAATTCTGTGACTCAGGGGACTCGGAGGAAATCGCAGACTTTCTCGGGAAATGAGAAAACGTTTTCAAGTCTTGGGTACAGGTAGAAAAAAAGATAAAATAAGAAATAAGTAACGAATGCGGGATTAGCAGTGAAAATAGAGAATAGGAAATTGTGAAGACCAGGAAAATGAATATTCAAACAGAGATAGAAGAATCCTGGGTAGTGACATCAGTGCACCTCAAGTAGTGCACTGTAGGCATTATCAAAGGGTGTATCTCCCATTTCCACCTTTAGATTCTTGTACTTCATCTTTATTTTCTGGACCTCTTTATCTTACTGTCCAACCATCACTCCAACTTCTTTTCACTGTCTTAAGCACTGAATGGCCGAAAGCGTCCCATTTCTTGGCTTGACAGATTACATTTCAAAGATAATCTTTTATAGAATTTCAAACGGTGTTCTAGAAAGAGAATCAGTCTCTGTGAAAAGTGAGGCTCCAGAATATAAAAGGGAAACGACAATAAATAATGAAAAAAGCTGTCTTCTTCAAACGCTGAAAAAATCGACGATGACGTAAATATGAGAAGTGTAGTCAAATAGGCAAGGAAAGAAAGTAGACAGACCATAATATTAATAAAAGTAATTTCAGAAATGGCAAGGTTATGTAAACTAAAGCAAAGGGGATGATGGACTGTGGCGAAATATGTCAGAGTAGGGAAAATGTCTATCCCTCTTGTAATGAAGGGCAATCTCTCCAGGCACCTTATTCCTCATTTTTGCTGCAAATGGCTTCGATTACCCTCCGGCCTTTGAATAGAAATTCTCCTCCTACGTAATTCTCTTCTTGGAATTTCCTGCCATATGAGCCCTTTCTCTTCGCTTTAACTTGCTTGTATCTCAATTGTTTCAAAGTTCATGCATAAACTCGCGTTGGATGCTAATCATTTGGGAACCTTCCTCATCTGTCATGGTTTCTAGTTTTGCAGTTTTGAGTTTATGTTATTCACTAGATTAATTTATTGGCTAAATGATTTTTTTTACTAGAAACTTCCGCACTCTCCGTCTGTCTTTCTGCATGTATATGATTATGCATAAAAGATTTATAATCACAGTCATGATATGACTGCAGTTTTTAAATATGAACTTGTAAGACTCTTAAACCAGTGACAATATTTCTAGAACAAGATTTGCTTCGTCTTTTTATATTAATTTTCAGTTTCTTACTTCCTTGAAAATCCATATATACATATACGGCAATGAATTTTCATACAAGCTAATCTTTTTCTCCAGTTCCACGTTTCGTTGTTATTTCCTTATTATATTATTTAAATTTCTTCCGCTTACTATTTTTTCCATCTTGTCCTTCCTTATTCCAAGTATTGATCATAGATTGATTCTCCTTTCATATTTTTGTAAAGGTTTCTTCCTTTTCAATATCTGTGACTCATCGTATAGTTCTTTTTTCTTTTTTGAACGCCATTTTTTCTTTATCTTTTTTATTTATTTTTTTTTTACTGAATATTATGCCTTTTCTTGTTCATCATTCACAAAGCTTCTTTCCAGTCCCACGCACTTATAAGTCATAAAACTGAAACCGTAACAAGATTTCTCAGGTCGTGAATATTTTATTCAATCTACTTATTGCAGGTACGTACATAAAATGGCGGAAGCACAGACAGAATTACGGAAGAGAAAAAGTTGACAAGAAATATTGAGAAACGTATTTTTGCGTGTTTTCACGAAAGCTAAATTCTTGTATGTAGAAAATGAAATAAAATTCTAACAACATGAATCCTGTCTGAAATATGAAAGTGTCAGGTGCAGCCAACAAAATTTTAATGTGAAATTCGCGTTTGAATAATTCAACTTATTCGCGAAATTCTATCCTGATAATTTTAGAAATGACCTAAATTTTTTACCCCTCCGGTGCAATGCCAGTCAGTTCCAGTTTGCAAGTTACATAACAGTTTACCTGTTTCCAGGTGATATTACCTTTTGTACACTGCACTGACTGTTCTGCTTTTCATTTCCCCGTGGGATAACTTTGTAAGTTGAACGTCTTTTATCTTTTCTCTGTGCGGTATTTACCCTAGAACCATATCATTTTTAGCCACTTCTTTCAACCTTGATTATCATTTCGACAAATAATATTCTGAAAATAACTTTAGAAACGTTTTAATAGCTTATTTGCTGCAATGATTACATTCAGGTGCAATTACATGAAGTAATGTTATTGTCGAGTGGTTGTGGTTGATCATCAGATCAAATGGAATTGAAATGTAGTTACTTCCGTTATTATTATTATTATTAAAGACGTAGATATCCGCAAGAAGTAATCTTACATAGCCATGAATATATTTTCAGCATTTCTTGCTTTTGATTAGTGTTTTCTATTTTAAATAAATGTCCATTCCATAAAGCCATGTTTCATTATTTTCTTCTCTAGTTTCGTTTTCAATTACTTTTAAAATTTGATAGTATGGGGGATTGTAAATATCGGAGACCACCGAAAATTGAGAGATATAATTATTATTTTTCTTATTGCAGATAGGAAGACCCCTGTGGTTTCTTCTTATACTCTTACTGGTTTTTACTAATATAATAATTCCTCATGGGACGGGTTGGTATCGTTCTCGGGTAGCACTCTGAAGGGCCCGCGTTCGAATCTCCGAAAGGCCAATGAAGAATTAGAGGAATTTATTTCTGGTGATAGAAATTCATTTCTCGCTATAATGTGGTTCAGATTCCACAATAAGCTGTAGGTCCCGTTGCTAGGTAACCAGTTGGTTCTTAGCCACGTAAAATAAGTCTAATCCTTCGGGCCAGCCCTAGGAGAGCTGTTAATCAGCTCAGCGGTCTGGTTAAACTAAGGTATACTTAACTAATATAATTCATAATATAAACGTATATGAATTGCACAGTCCAAAAAAGGTTATTATTTGGCTAAGCCATCTTACACTGAACATATGTCTTCAAGTATAAGAAAAAATAAAACTAGAAAACAGAAAATGAATACTAAAATATGAAACTGAGAAATGCATAAATAAGGGAGTCGTTAGAAAATAATTAATATCCAGTTTCATCTGAGTTGCCTTTGCATATTCCCCTCACGGTGGAAATAATTAAGTCTCCTTTATTCCGCCTATTTGTTTAACGTCAACTTCGTTCAATATTTTCGCTGATAATCTGCGATTATTAATTTTTGCCTATTTTTTAATATTTCATCCAGTCCTCATTAATCATAATACTGTTTTCGTTGAGATGGGTTTTTTGTTGCCTTGTAATATATTGTTCGAATTTATATTATTTATTCTGAATTGTTTTCCTCTTCTTTGTTTTCATCAGGTTTCTTTTCCTCAACAGTTAGTCGTGTACATGTGGCTATTACTGTTCTTGCGTATATACTTTTGTATCTCTCTGTCTGCCAAGCTGCCTCATATCTATATTTAAGTAAAGCTCACTTATTTTTCCTCATTCCACTTCTTCTAGTTTGCAAATAAATACAGTAACTTCTTCCAGGCTTCATCCATTCATGGAGGTGAAATTTTTTTTACGATATTCTTTCTACAGCGGTATTGATATCAGTGAAACATTTGACACTAACCACCTTCCCTCTCTCGCTTATCGTTGTGTAATCTCTTCCCCTGGTGATAAAATCCCGCCTCCTTTCAAGCCTCATCTCCTTAAACCCCATCCTACAGGATCTCCTACGTCGCTGATGTCAGGAGATGTGAGGGGAAATCAGGGGAGCCCGTTAGGAAGATTTTACCGACCTTCCGGGGGACCAGTTCCCAAAGAAGTAGGCCTTAATTTTTGGGGGGAATTTTTTTCTCAGACTGTACCTCGGAATCATTAAGAAGTTTCTGATGCCAGAGGTATGGAAATCATGAGTTGTTGCACTGGTATTTTTAGTTGACGACTCGACACTCAGCTTTTTGTCCTGATAAGTATAAAACCTCGATTTAATCACTTAAAAGTTTTCGAGTTGTACTGAGAGCCATCGTACCAGGTATAAGAGACACAGACCAATTCTTACACAATTTGCCCTCATGAAAAGATTAACGCCAACGCCAAACAAGTACCAAATACGACGAAGTCTCTTCGGCGCGATCGAGTTTTCTGTACAGCATATAATGCTGTATGAAACTCTCAGGTACAGCCCATGAAACTCTCAGCCGCTACCCATGAAACTTTAAGCCAAGGCTCGGTGGTGGCCTGTGTTGTTGGCACCTATAGAGGTGCCAGATTCACGATCATGGCTAACTTTAACATTAAATAAAATAAAAACTAATGAGGCTAGAGGGCTGCAATTTGACATGTTTGATGATTGGAGGGTGGATGATCAACATACCGATTTGCAGCCCTCTAGCCTCAGTAGTTTTTAAGTTCTGAGGGCCGAGAGAAAAAGTGCAGACGGACAGACAAATAGCCATCTCGATAGTTTTCTTTTACAGAAAACTAAAAAGGCCACTAATATCAGCAACAACTTAAAAGCCATTCAGCACCGATTTTAGCACATAAGCCATTAGCAAGGTCATAAAAAACAAACAATAATTCGGTCAGTGCAAAGAGAACATTAACCTCAACCAAAGTGACTTCAACACTCTCGAGGAAACACTGAAACGAAGCCTGTTTCTCATCCAACATTTTCACTCTCCCCCATCTTCCAGGCACCTTTTGGCCAGGCCTTTTCCGTTCTTCCCCTTATCCTCATCTCCTGCTACCTGTGTCCGCTCTGTTAACATCCCCAGACCTATAAATCCAGCCCTAAAACTTCCAACGACACCCCAAAAGACGATCTCGAAGTCAATATATCGCAGCTTGAGAGGTTTTTGAATAAGATTTTGCACCGTGTCAAGAACGGGACGGGAATGTTTCTCAGTAAAGGTCGATTCGCACTGTGCAGTCGTTTTCGTATACGTCTGTCATATGAAATGCCAGTATTTTATTTTAGAAATCAAAGAGGCTTTTCGCACTATGTTTCGTATATCGTACATCTTTCGAACGGATTGTATTTATGCAAATTCCGAAGAATACTTTAGATTTCTGTATACCTTACATACGAAGGACAAACGATAGCCGGAACACAGTGTGAAGGGACTTATTGCTTTCTACTTAAAAGCAATTTACGTAAGTAGACGAAACTTATATGTGATTCGACACCAAAAGACTTGAAGGTATGCTGCGGACACAAGAACTGACGATTGGCACAAATCATACTATAAAAGGACATATGCACAATCCAAGGGTCCCTAAAATCAAATTTGTACACATTTCTTATTCCAGTCCTTCTTTCTCTAACATTTCTTTAACATTTACAGGGCACTAGCTGGTCAACCCGGCGCTGCCCGGGGAAATTCTGAATGACTACCGATAAACTGTCTCTTTTTCTTTCTCCTCCCTAACACCCTTTCTACTATCTCTCTCTCTCTCCTCCCTAACACCCACTCTACTCTCTCTCTCTCATTTCCTCTCCCTCTCTCTCTCTCTCTCTCTCTCTAGTTCCTCGTTGGACGGGTCGGTACCGTTCTCGGTTAGCACTCTGCTGGGCCCGCGTTCGAATCTCCGGCCGGCCACTGAAGAATTAGAAGAATTTATTTCTGGTGATAGAAATTCATTTCTCGCTATAATGTGGTTCGGATTCCACAATGAGCTGTAGGTCCCGTTGCTAGGTAACCAAATGGTTCTTAGCACTTAAAATAAGTCTAATCCTTTGGGCCAGCCCTAGGAGAGCTGTTAATCAGCTCAGTGGTCTGGTTAAACTAAGGCATACTTAACTTCTCTGTCTCTCACTCTTTCCCTCTTTCTCCTCCCTAATGCCCACTCTATTCTCTCTTTCACTTCCTCTCCCTTTCACTCACTCTCTCTCTCTCTCCCAGCATTTTTGATATTTTATATTTCACCCATTCTCACCCCCCCCAATTCCTATCTGGGCTAAATTTATACTTAAAGGGAACAAGGACTGTTACTATTCATCTCAGCGACCTTGAAAACTATGGATTAGACACTAATAGCTGTCATTTTATTTTTTTTCACCCCTTCTCACCCCTCCTTCCTATTGGGGCTGAACTTGGACTTAAAAGACATGGGGAGTGTCACCATTCATCTCAGCGACCTCGAAAACTATGGATTAGACACTAATATCTGTTGTTTTTGGTTATTGTTAGGTGTCACCCCCCCAAACCCCTCAACCTATGGTGCCATTGATATCTTACCCCCACAGTATTCTTTTCCAGATAGTAAGTCATATGTATACCGAAATGAGGTATGATGAACCTGTAGCATTTATCTAATTACTAAGTCTACGGGCAGAACAAGCCCCATTTTCAGGGAAGTCCTTCCCACCCCAACCCATTGGTGTAGTGATGTCTTCCCCTGCAGTATTCTTTTCTAGAGAGTAAGTCATATGTATACCAAGTTGGTTGAAATTGCTCAATACATTTCAGAGTTATCCTGGAACATACACACCCACACACACATACATACATACATACATACATACATCCATCCATTTTTATACATATAGATTCTGAATTGAAGCCGCTTCTTTTCGCTAAAGGGATTTTTTCTTTTCTTTCTCAGTCTTCTTCCAACTGGAACTACTCACAATTCCTCTTTGTATTATTTGACCTTAGCTCTTTAACTGTAATAGAAATTTTTATTCGAGTTCCCAGTTCTATCTAATATTAATAATTTCATTTCCATTTCGGCCTTCTAACTACTTAAGGGAGAAACCAACCAATAATTTTCTGTCTATTGCTGAAGCCTCATCTACTTTTCTGCTGCCATATTTATCTTTCTCTTCTGTCAAATGTCTCTGATTCTTGCAGGCCACACCTCACATCCTTTACGGTTAAAAAAAATAAGGCTATAATAACAAACTGAATTTTTGGGCATTTTCTTGTTTACATAAACTTTTATGTGCCTTGTAATCGTCCAATAATTATTATCCTTAAATGAAAAAGGTCGAAATAGTTCTTGGAAAAAATGAAGAAAATATCATAACGTGAAACTCACAACGAAGTTTGCGGTGAAACCGTGTGGGTTAAACAAATTAAACTTTTAAATTATTCAGGGAAAAATGTTGGCTTGAATTACAGTAAACCCTATGTTCACTTTTATTTTTTATTATCAGTTTATCTTCCCTTTGGTTTCTCTTTGCTCTCAAATTCTCTTTACTCCCTTTTGCATGACCGACCAGCGGTTTCTTTTTGTGTTATTCCTCTGTGCATTCCTTTATCCTGTGTCATCGTAAATTTCCTCATGTTATGACTTTTAGTTGTTTCGTTTAATTTTTGAATTTCTTATGTTGTTTTAACATTCATCATCCCATTAACCATAGACTATAGATACACATATATTATATAATTTCCGTACGGCAGGTGTTATGACCAAGATAATGTGCATTCGATGTTATCGAGTTTTTCGTGGCTTAATAATTGGAAAGACACGGATGCACATACATAATATACATACCAATCTATTCATTATATATACCATACATAATATATATAGATATATATAATTATATATATATATGTTTATCTATATTTATAATTATATCTATCTATATATATAAAAATGGATGTATGTATGTGTGCGTGTGTATGTTCCAGCATAACTCTGAAATGCATGGAGGAATTTCAACCAAACTTGGTATACATAAGACTTACTGTCTAGAAAGGAATACTGTGGGGGTAAGACATCACTAGCACCAAAAGGGGTGGAGATGGGAAGGGATTCCCGAAACGGGGTTGGTTCTGCCCGTGGACTAAGTATCTAAATAAACTCTACGAATTTATCATACCTCAATTCGGTATACTGTACATATGACTCACTATCTGGGAAAGAATACTGTGCAGGACATCACTGACACTAAAGGGGGTGAGGATGGGAAGGGAGTGACATCTGAAAATAACCAAAAATGACAGGCATTGTTTTCAAGGTTGCTGAGATGAATGGTGACACTCTCGATGCCCTTTAAGTCCAATTTTAGCCCCGATAGGAAGGGGGCGGGGTGAGAAGGGGTAAAAAATAAAATGTCAAAAATGACAGCTCTTAGTGTCTAAACCACAGTTTTCGAGGTCACTGAGATAAATAGTAACACTCCCGATGCCCTTCAAGTCCAAGTTAAGCCCCAGTAGGAATGGGGGGTGAGAAGGCGTGAAATATGAAATGTCAAAAATGCTGGGCAATGTAATTGAAGCAACTAACTTAACAGGAAAGAGAGAGAGAGAGAGAGAGAGAGAGAGAGAGAGAGAGAGAGAGAGAGAGAGAGAGAGAGAGAGAGAGAGAATGCTTAACAAGCAATTCCTGTTATCGTTATTCCTTGCTAAGTCATTCACACCTCTTAGTCGGACAAATGGCATTGCCTTTATGTTCCCTTATAAGGTCACGGAGAAGGAAAATGGCCCGTTAAAAGGCAATTTAATTTTTTTTTACGTCCAAAATGGCAATTACCAATTTTAGAGTCGACCCCCTACGTCGTTTCCGTTTTCCCCTATCCTTTCTTTTCTTTTTCATCATTCATTTCTAGTTTTCAATTTTTTAAACCAATTTTTCCATTTTTTATAATTTCTGATTTTTTTGAGGATTTCTCAGCCATCCCCCACTTTTTTTTTTATCAAATTGTTACAATCGATTCTCTTCATAAATTAGATGTTCTTTCTATGTCCTAATCCCACATCTTAAGTACCGGTCATTTTACATATTCAGACGCCTGGATCGTTAACTAAATGTCCTTCTTAGCAATGGGTAAGTAAAATGTATAAGTTGCCTTTCTTTCTTTACTTTTTCTGTCTTGATAAGCTATTCATACAAGTGTTATCTTTCTGGTATATAGAGCAAAATTTTGGTCACTTTCTTTTATTTGAATATTCTTATTTTCAATTTTTCTTATATTTATAATGTTCCCCTATCTCATGTACAGTAAGAGGTTTTGCATTGTAAATGTACTTTGGCTAATGAAAGAAACTTTCCAGTGTCATGCAATAGGACATTTCTATTCCCTTTCAGTTAGCTTGATGGTTCAAAATTTAAAGGCTGTATTCTTTATTGGGATGTACAAGCAGTGTGAATTTGGCATTTGTCCTTGGATTAAATATTCATGACTCAATAAATAGTTGAGACGAAAACCCCTGCAAAATTAATAATGTTTATACCATAAACCATCCTCAGTTATTCTTACATGTAATAAACTATGGCCAAATGATGTACGAGTATATCTAATATAAAACATACAAATTTAAACATTTTAGCCACATGTATATTAGTTAAATGATCAAATCAAGCCGGGGATTTGAAGAAAAAACGTTAAGTAAAGAGAGATGAAGCAAAGGCTCAAACAAAGAAAGAAGAGAAAAGGATGACTAAAAGTATTTTCATGACGAGGAAGATGAAGAAATAAGAAAAGTGTAAATAAAAAACCAACGGGATTTTTTAGAGAAGGTTTTCCAAAGACCAAATATTAGATTGCTCTACTGATTCGGAAATAGTATGAAATAGTATGAAACACGGAATTCTTTAGTTTATAAACAGAACAGATGAGAGATTTATAGGATTTTACCAGCATTTAAATTAAAGATTGCCTGCAGACCGTTTTAAATGAGAAACCATGTTACACTTAGGGGACTGGGAATACTGTTTACAGCCCGAAATCTGAAAGTTATCT
>NC_089764.1:15517620-15535120 GCF_040412425.1 Macrobrachium rosenbergii
CTTGTTTTTCCGATTATTACACTGCAACTGCTTTGCTGTTCAGAGGCACATCCATGTGCTGTTGTGTACGTGGATGGGATTCTCAAAGGGTGAAAGGGACCACCTCCCTTCCACCTCCAGCCCCGAACAACCCCCCTTAAAAAAATGGAGGAAGAAACCCTCATTCGATCAGAAACTAGCTGACAATATTCAATTACTGTTTCTGTTTTGGTTCTTGAGAATGTGAGGAAATTGGACATGAAAGAAGACTTCGAATCTCTGAGACGAGATAGAAAGAAACATGGTGTGGCAAAAAAAAATAGAGGAGCATTCTTAAGAAATAAATATATTAACCACACAACAGAACCATTGTAGATGAGTACCTTTAAAAGCCACTAGGTACAAGCACAATTTATAAATGGACTGGAAAACAGATAGTGTTGTGTGTACGTATCCGAGGTATGCTTCGAAGACAAACACACGAGGACATGGTCAATGAACCTACAGAAAATCTATCTCTTTGTTTCATATTAATAAGTTGGCTGCAGCATTCAAGGATCGATAGGACTGTCTTGAATTCATCCCCCAACAAACAAGGCTTCCGATGACAGACCTTTGTCTAATGGAGGGTAGCAGTCGCTTTTGTGCACAGAAGAAAATTTTAGTCTCTCTGTTATTCTCCATCCCACAAATCCTTTCTTTATTCATTAGTTGTTCCTTTACCGTAGGTGAGAGGATCTTCCCGTATTCAATTATTGTTGATAAATTGTTTAGTATCGATTCTCAATTTCAGACCTTCCTTTCCCACGGGTATTTTAATAAATTACTGTCTCCAGAGGCAGCCAACTGGATCACTCCCTAAATCTTTAGCAATAAAAATCTCGAAGATTTTCTTCTTCCACTTCATTATTGCACCTCCCAAAATTCAGAGTTGCCAAAGTCCTCCTTCCCTTCCTATTCTGTAGTCTTATAGTCCGTCACGAAAACTAAAGACAAAAAGCAAGAAGAAAACAGAAATAGAAGACTTTAGCATTTTTAACAAATAACTAAAACCTTGATCAACTGAACAGTTGCAGTTTAAAGTACTCATTAAACTTTTAGATTTCCTGAAACTGTCTCAAGGAAAATCTTATGTTCCTTTATTATCTCTCCCAAGAAAGAACATTTTATTTTTGGGAGAAAAAATAGCGATAGAAGTAACGGTCTTTTTAGAAGCTCATCAAATGGTCTGGAGACTAAATTCCTTCACTTGCTGTATTCTACTTTATATTGGTGTTTACGTTTATTGAAAAAATTTCTGTTCTGTTTTGCTTACCACAGCCTCTATTCTCTGTATTTGTATAATTTAAATGCAACCACTTTTATTGTTATAGCTAATTATCTCCAGATTACCCTAAATAATATTTTTCATTACTGTTTCATCCTGGTGCTTTTAATTAATCTTTGAATTTTTGGCTTATTTCGTACCTGTACTGACCCTTTGCCTCCTATTCCATTTCTGTATAAAAGAAAAAATTTTTTTTCCCTTTCTAGTTCATTCCTATTCCATTTCTGTCTCATAAAACAGAAAGAGTCAATAAAACGTAATTCACCAACTCGAAACAAATAAGGACCTCTCGCTGATAAGACGAGTCAATAAATAATTCAGGAAACAAGAGATAATTTATAGCGTAGCCAACTAAGAGTAAAAAGAACAAAATGAAAAAGGAAAAAAAGAAGAGAGAGGATGAGAGGATTGAAGAAATGGGGTCATAACGTGCTAAAACAATATAAAAATATATAAAATAAGAGAAGCGAAGGACAAAAGGAAGAGAATGACGTAGGGGAAGGGTCGTCTGAAATTGGCAATCACTTTGATGATGAAATAAATCAAGACATCTTTTTAATGGCTATATTCTATAATGTTGCTGTACAAGGAAGCATGAAAGCAAGGTGATTACGAGTGATATGATGAAAATTGATGGTCTAAATTGCTTATTAAAACTCTGGTAAACAAACTTAAAGACGTAGCTTCTTAAAACTTTGGTAAACAAACTTAAAGATGTATATGCATACATAAATCCATATGTATGTAAATATATATATATATATATATATATATATATATATATATATATATATATATATATATGCATATATTTAAATATATTTATATATACTATGTATATATAAATATATATTTTTTATGATTTTGCCTTATTTTTCTATTTATCATGTATTATGTGTAATAATAATAATTGTTGAAATATCACATGTAGTGTAGTATCAAATCTCAAAAGAGTTAGTGATTTAGATAACCTAACAGCGTAATTTAGAATTAATAATATCTTTCTTGATAATAGTGTAGTAGAGGGAGAGATAAATTCGAGTTTTAGACCAGATGTGCCATCTGTCACCAGTTAAGATAACGCAATGACAGGTTGGAAATAACGTTTGTTGATCTGTTCTGGAAACCAACTTGGGTTTTTCGTTTTGTTTTTAAAAACATGCAAATCATAATTAGCCAGTTGAAATCTGTTTGATCGTGTTAGGGTTTCTGTAAAAGCTTTGTCCCACATGAGAAGAAGGCAAATGATTTCATAATGTTACATGTGTTCCATATGAATTTCTTGTAAAGATGAACAAGTATTGTACTGAACATCATGGCAGTTGTGTCATGTTTAGGATTGCATTGCTCTGATCATGTATTGTCCCGATTGCATTCAAAACATATTGCTTTCATATCTCGTTCCCAAAATGCCTTAATGACATCATCTTATTGTTTTTCCTACTGGAATCCTCAGATTTAATCGTTCTGATTTTCGAGACCGATCAGTTTGGTTTCCTCTCTCTCTCTCTCTCTCTCTCTCTCTCTCTCTCTCTCTTTCTTCGTAATTTATTTGTGGTCACTGGTATTAAATATAGCTTTTGAGATTTGAGTTTAGTAAAATTGTTTAATCGTAACGGAGCCAGACAAAAAAATGTGTTTTGTGAATTTAAAGCAGCAGCGTGATCTTACAAAGGTTTTCACAAGCTTGTGTAAGGTAAAGTGAATTTTACTTATTATTACCATGGTATAATAAGGTATATTAGGGAAATTTTGACTTAGTGAAACTATTACTAATAAATCTTTTGTGTGTTCTTGTGTTTGCAATCTCTTGATTTTTCACATTTTTTTTTTGGTGATTTAACACTTATTTACTTAGCAATCTAAGTATTTCTTAATAATTTAACATTGCATACATGATTTAATTTTCATTTACTAAGATTTTCTTTTCAAATCTTGAGTAATTCTTGATAGTTCAAATTTTGCTTGATTAATTTAATATCTTGATAAATTAAAGTTTTTGTGATTTAGTTCTGTTTAATAAATTAACTCAAGAATTAATTAAATTTTGTGTTGTTTTCAAGTAATAGAAAATTTTTCAGATTGTGAATTCTAATTAAAAAATTTGAATTTAAAAATAAATTTTTGTATTTAAAATGTTTAAAAACAATGTTTCATTTATTGACCACCCGTGAAAAGGATTAATTGTGTGCATAAGTCAAAGTTATAAACATGATTTGTTCCTTTAGTTTTGCTGAAGTGAATTAAAACCAGGAAACAGCTAAAGTTGTTTGATGGAGTGATGCCCTTTTACTCTAGTATATTTCTTGTTTAATTGTTGATGCCTCACACTAGTCTTGATAAACTTAGTTTGATTTCTCATGTGATTAATGAGCTTTATAAGGGATCACTGCTACCTTTAGAGTACTCAGCTGTAATTCTTACTGTTATGAGAGTTCAGGTATCTGGATGAAGAGATGTAAATTTCCGAAATCTGTGATTAGTTGTGTAATAACCAGGTACTTGGTACGATAATATATATATATATACAATATATATATATGAATATATATACATATAAGTATAAATATATACATATTATATATATATATATATATATATATATATATATATATATATATATATATATATATATATACATAGATATAGATATAGATATCCTGGGAACGTAAAAGAACGAAAATCTGAAAATGTGGTATTAATACCATCATCCTTCTATAGTACAACACGAATTCCTCTGGAGTGTTAGATAACTTTATCAAGTTTTCGAGAACATAAGCATAGAGTGGAAGGCAATACGAAGTATTTTTGAAAGTGTCCATCATTATCCAGTATTCTTTCCCACGCTGAATAAATTCATGAGTAGAAGACCAGTACAAGTAGCTGGGCATACTTAAAATAGATGTATTTCCTCTAACCCTTTCATTAGTTTCAACTTCTGTTATTCTTGAAAAGGTTATGCTCCAGTGTCTGCATTTAATTTCATTTTATTCTTTTGCTGTAGTTTCCATGAGTTTTATCTTTCATTTATTTATGGCAAATGTATATCTAACGAAATTAAAAAGTGTTAATTATTTATTACATTATCCAGCACTTTTTTTCCTTTGAAGAACTTGCTGCTGACTTCACGGAACTTACACGACTAAGCCATGACCCGAACTTTATTATAAGCTTCACGCCAAGATACTTTTTTTTTTTTTATCTTTTTTTCACCCACCACTCCAAACCGTGTTAGTTGCCCCAAAGGGAAAACGCTTCGCTTGTTTTCCCGGTTATTACATTGCAAATACTGGGCTGTCCAAGGACACATGTACGTGCAGTTGTGTGCGTGGATAGGATAGTCAAGAGCCCGAAAGGATCCGAAAGCGTAAAAAAAAAAAGAAAAAAGATTTTCCTATGGGCTCAGAAAATTGTCGCGAATAACCAAGGTTATGTTGTTCATGTTCTTCACTATTTTTCGGGGCGTGGGTGGGGTGGATGGCGGGAGCGGGTAGGTAGGTGACGAGTGTTTCTTGAGAAGGTCACGAGGCTGGAATCTTGTTAAGAGATAAATATAATGATGTAATACCTACAGCTAACAAGAACAGCAAAATGAAAGATTAAAAATAAGCAAAGACGCCGATATCAAGTTTCGGGGAAATAACGTGAATGTTGGACCATATAAGCTAGTAATATAAATCTAAAACTGGTACATTTAGAAATCATAAAATGATGTAAACTAATTTAGAATAATCATACAAATCACTGAATGATGAGAAAATGACACAAGGGCAAAGGATATCTATTTATTTTATTTATTTATTTATTTATTATTATTATTATTATTATTATTATTATTATTATTATTAGTAGTAGTAGTAGTAGTAGTAGTAGTAGTAGTAGTAGTAGTAGTAGTAGTAGTAGTAGTAGTAGTAGGCTTTTTGTAGAGCAAACATGAGAAGGTATAGAAGGAGAAAGTGTGCATGGACAGAAATGGGCATCTCTGTTGGGTGAACAGAGTCCAGAGGTCCATGCCAGACATCCTACTTCCTTTCACACCTTACTACACTTAGGACGAGGGTCAATCCAGGTATAAGTTGAGATAATTTCAATCAACTGGCAAACATAAATGCGTTCTGTACGAACCCACTCATATCATGAATAATAATAATAATAATAATAATAATAATAATAATAATAATAATAATAATAATAATAGTGGAAATTAAAGATGAATCTTACTAGTAGCTGTTTGTTTGATCTTTAAAAATTTCTATTCGTAATGAACTGGAATTTTAGGAAAGTTTATGATTTGACAATTGTCAATCATTTCATCCCTTCCTTTGGGACACGCTCGCTGCCAGTACATTATATATCCAAGATTATTGTTATTTTTATCCCCCCTGCAGTATAATGCATTCTTAAATTTCGTAGTTCGCCCATTTTTTAACTCTAAAGTCTGTTTCTGAATAAGCCAGACGGCCAGGATGGTTATCATTAATGAAGAGTGATAAGTTTTTATTGATTAGGTTTTCCTGTAGCTCTGCATACTTTCAATACATTGGCATGAGAATACATGGTAAAACATATTACTATCTTCTTTTATTATTTTCCGATAATATCTTTTGGCTTTAATACTTTATGCAGCAGAGTCAGTCAGGTGATCGACGTGGGGATGATATGGGAGGCAGGTGTGACTTATGACTCATAATATACGTCTAATAATGTTTGGGCTGCCTTCTTATATCCTGCTTTGCTGAGCTTTTATTATCTGATATTTTCTTTTTCTTCTGGTAGTCTAATTCCTTTGTCCCTCGTTTCCTATTCACCCGTTTGGCCGTATTTCTTTTGTGGTTGATAACTTTATCTTGCTCATTTTTTCTTACTTTGCCGCTCACACTTTTCCGCTTCGGATGCCACTAGTAAACGTGGACTAACCATCAGGAAAAGGATTTATCGTAAAATTCAAACGCAGAACAGTTGGTATAAAAGGAAGAAGTCACATGTTTTTTCATCGCCTCATCCTTCTACGAGGAAGGTTTTGTGTTCTTTTCAATTTGTTTTCACTTTCTTTTTATTTCCATGCTATTTTCGATCTCTCGTTACGTGTAAAGATTGTCACGGTTTCTACAGCGTTCAGTTTGCC
The DNA here is from genome assembly GCF_040412425.1 of Macrobrachium rosenbergii. Lineage (NCBI taxonomy): Eukaryota > Metazoa > Arthropoda > Malacostraca > Decapoda > Palaemonidae > Macrobrachium > Macrobrachium rosenbergii. Next base: position 15,524,052 of record NC_089764.1, read on the forward strand.
TATTTTTTACCTATTTAATAACCTTATTTAAGGTGTTTGTTGTATTCACTTCCTTTCTTATTCGATCTCATCACCTCGTATAATAATAAAAAAAAAGGGAAATCATAACCATATTTATTCCGAAATATCTTCTGACTTCTTTTTTGCGGACTTTCCTAAGAACAAGTAAGTACACGCGCACCTTCAAACAGAGATGCATTTGGATTGATTAAGTTAACGGGAGATATAGGCTAAACGCTTTATATTTATGGCAGCTAGAATGGCATGAAAGGGTCTGAAATTAATATAGAAACGTGAAGTTAATATCAAAGTCCTAAATGAAACTAAGTTGCGAAGGTTTAATTAACTGGGCTCCAAGGTTTGCTGGATGGAGGTGGTAACTGGCCAGTACTGTATTTTGCTGTCTTCTAAGTCGTCGTACGTAAATTTGTTAGATATTTATGACTTCAAAATCCTAAAAAAAGACATGATTTAGCTTTGCATTTATTTTCATTTGTTGTTTCTACTAATCAGTGGTTTAATTAGTTTTACCAGCACTTTCATTTCTGATAGTTACTTTCTCCTAACCCCCTTTTTTAGGGTACGATATATATACAGTATATATACAGGTATATATATGTATGTATGTGTATATATATACAAACACACACACATATATATACTGTATATATACATATGGAAATTAACACATGGGAACGTGTTTCACAAAAATAAATTTCTGACTCACAACGGGACCGAACCTCGGTCTTTCGCGTGAGAGTCCAGGGCATTAGCAATTCAGATACAAAGGTCATAAAAGAAGTTGGAACCTAAGTGCTACGTACCTGAGGTTTTTCCTGGGCAGGCGACTAGCGTCCAATATACCAACGAATTTTTTCCAATTTCCCGACCCATCAGAGCTCGAATTGCTAACATTTCATTCGACTTACCCCTTAATCCTGAGATATAAAGGAAATGAACACATGGAAAAATATTTCATCATATAAAAAAATTTCTGACTCACAACGGGACCGAGCCCAGTCTTTTGAGTAAGAGTCCAGGGTATTAGCAATAAGGGCGCAAAGATCATAAAAGACGTTGGAACCTGAGTAATACATACCTGAGGTGAATTATTATTATTAAAGCAGTTTAACCAGACCACTGCTTAGCTGACTTTCAGTTCTCATAGGGCTGGCCTAAGGATTAGATTAAAATACCAGGTCTAGGCCTGAGGCCAAGCACTAGGACCCAATAGATCATTCAGTACGATGATGAACGAATTAAAATGAAATTAAAAACTGCATATAGGCACATGCTCTCATACTGGAACACATACATAAAATAAATACATTTACCCATGCTTCCTTACATACACACTGCACTGGATTGGCTGTCAGGAGGGCATGCGATGATACAAGACTTACAACTCATTTTATGAATGTTGTGTCTACAGTTAGGTAAAATTCGCTGGTATGCTGGGCACTAGGTGCCTGCCCCGGAAAAACCTCAGGTGTGTAGTATTTAGGTTCCAACTTCTTTTATGACCTTTGTGCTCGAATTGCTAATGCCCTGGACTCTCACTCGAAAGGCGGGGGTTTAGTCCCGCTTTGAGTCAGAAATTTATTTATATAAAACACGTTCCCATGTGTTCATTTCCTTCATATCTCGAGGTGAAGGGGTAAGTCACATAAAATGTTAGCAATTCGAGTGCTGATGGGTCGGGAAATTGGATAAAATTCGTTGATATATTGGGCGCTAGGCGCCTGCCCGAGAAAAACCTCTGGCACATAGTACAGTACTTAGGTTCCAACTTCTTTTATGACCTTTGCATCCGAATTGCTAATGGCCTGGAGTCTCACTCCTGTTGTGTGTCATTCATATATATATATATATATATATATATATATATATATATATATATATATATATATATATATATATATATATATATATATATATATATATATATATATATATAACTTCTCGCTGCTGGGAAGAAAGGGCGTTGGGTCTGGTATGATACATGAAACATACGTACCGGGGTCTAAGCGATGTCAGGCAGGGCAGCCGATCGAGACCACAGGTCTACCCCAAAGCCAAATAAAAAAGTCCTTCAAAAAAGGCATCGTGCTTATACAAAAATGGGAATAAAAGCACGTTAAAAGAAAAAGAAGAAAAGAAGAAGATATATATATATATATATATATATATATATATATATATATATATATATATATATACATATTTATATATACATACAGGGTGTTTCGAAATTAGAGCCCTCCATTCTACAGCATAAACTAAAATTGATATGGATGAAAACAAAAGTAATTCAGAACAGGTATTTATTTAAGTTTCTCTCTAAGTATTTAATATTTTATGTGACCTCCATCTGCCTGTACCACAGCCTGCATTCTTGAGGGGTATGACTTCAGCAAATTGCAAAAAAGCTGAGACTCAAACTCCATTTTCCTGAGCACTTCGGTCACCTCTCTTCGCAGGTCGTCGAGGCTTGGTATACCATCATAGTTCACTGTGCTCGCTTCAACACGACCCTTTAAAATACTACCAATGTTTTCACACACATTAAGGTCAGGGTTTGGAAATTCACTTGAAGAACAGCTCCTGTGTCTTAAGAGCCTTGAAACATGGTGCCTTATCATGCAAAAATGTGACTTCTTCAACAGATAACACATTTTCAGGATCCTTGAGGAAAGGAAATACTCCACCAGTAAGCACAGTTTCTCTGAAGTATTCACGATTCCATGACTGTCCTTTTTATTTGTTGATCCACATTAACCGTTTGGCTGTGATACAGAGATAAATTCCCAAACATTCAGGAAATTTCACAACTTGGCGATAGCGCACATCATCGCTGATATCATCCAACTTTGCAGCCCAAATGATGTCATTTTTATGATTTGGCTTCCTGACTGTGTAAATGAAGAATTCATCTGAAGCGGCAACATGGAGAAAGTCAGCTTCATCCCAATCTTTAAGAAATGAACCACTAAACCATGCACAGTCTTCTCTGTTGCTGAGTGATGTTGGGCTTGCTGACAACATGAAATGGCTTGATACCAGATTTTTTCAACTCACGATATACAGCACTATAACTTCTCTTCTTTCCCCTTTTTGTTTCTAGTTCAAGCGCCAATTTACGTAAAGACTTTCTTGGTCTACCCACTGCATCAGCTATAGTGTATTTTGACTCCTGAGAAAGGACTTCAGGCCTTCCAAGATTCTCACCCTTTTTGTGATGACAGTCATATGGATTTTTGTTCCAATTTCTTTTAACAAAGGATTCATCTCTTTTAATGTATTTAGCTAACCAGGAACGTGAAATGAAGGATGTGCCAGCATCCCTGGCCTCTCTGAAGGTTATAGCCCGGATCTGGTCAGTCCATCTGATTTCCTCTGAGTCGTTAGCCTTGGCTGTATCTAACTCCTTCACTCAGTCTGAAAATACACGAAATGCAAAATGAAAAATAGCTTAATAGAAACTTAAAATAATGTACTTGGAGATAGGCAATAGCAGAAAACTTCATAACTTCCCATTTGTTTTGTGGAGGGGGCCTCTAATTTCAAGAAACACCCGATATATCGATATATATATATATATATATATATATATATATATATATATATATATATATATATATATATATATATATATATTCTCTTTATCCCATTCACGTGTTGGTTTATCTGCGAAAAAATTAAAACAATAAAAAAGAAAAGACTTTTTTTTTACCCCGAGGGAGATACAAAACGAGTGACAAAAACAGTAAAAGAGTTAAAGTTCAGTCATAAATGAAGAGGCAACACGACCATTAGGGGAGGGGGTGAATGAGGAACTGGCAAAAATGCACCTTCGTCAAACTCGCATGAAATTTCAGGGGCATGTTACATTTAACCTAAGCTTACTCACCACTGTATTCATTTACTGAATAATACAATTTTTCTAATGTTAAAACCGCTAGGCATATACGGTAAATGTCTGTTTGTTGTTTTGTAGTAAGAATTATGTAATTCTTTTAAACTTATTATTTTTCAGTCTTAAGGAATATTTATGGTCTTTCCCATTTCAAGTCATTTATTCACGTTGTTGTTAGTGTTAAGTTTTGGATAGTTTTTTAGTGCTCTTTTCATAACAAATTCCTTGGCTTTTGATATCTCATGCCCTAACATTTGCAAAAGTAATTTGTCCAAAAGCACAATCATTAAAATTGCTTATTATTCATTCAGGAGAATTTAGCGTTGCTTTGTTAGTTCGTATTTCCCCCATTACCTTTCTATGGTTGCTATTAATCCTCTTTCGTCCATTATGTATTTACTTTCAGACCCTCACACCCATTTATCGGAAAGTAGCCGCTTCTTTTATTGTTATTTCCCGCGAATCTCCATCTCGCCACTAATGAATACAAATGATATTGCTTCTGTGCTCCCTGTTAAGGTAATGTTAAAGGAAAATTGCCCATTACAGGCGTCTCATTTTTCCGAATTATCAAGTCACTGCCAGTGTCAGGCTTTTTATAGCCTTACTTGTTCCTCTCTAACTGGTGTTCGTATGTCCTCTGAATTTTGCTTGGATTTTTTCTTTTTGCTTTTATTTAGGATTTTTTTTAATCATTTATTGTGTTATTCTTGAAAGTATTTTTTCTTCTTATCACTTCATAATAAAACACAAGTATCTACACTACTTTCAACACTATTTTCATTGACAATTTTTGGTACTTCTTTCCATGATCCTGTTTTTGTTTCTCTGTTATCTGTTACTATCTAAATCTGCATCAGGAAGAACAGGTGAATCCCAAGTACACACACACACACACATTCTAAGCACAACTAGCGTTTGACCTTATATTTTTACGCATGACTGAACATTCTTTCAACTAATGTTTCTGCATTACTCTTCCTGCATTATTTTCTTTCGTAAGTCACGCTTAAAGAAGGATGGCACTTTAGTATTTCGTCGCTCCTATTCTCATGCCATTTACTTTCGTCGAGAAATCCTTTTTTCAACAGCCACTTTTGTCCTCTCAAGGATCCGCTCCATATCATGTAAGCTGCTCTGGCTTCCAGTGCTCCAAGTTTTTTGTCAACAGTTTTGTCGAATGTGTGAATGCTATTATTTACCTGCCTTGACTAACTTTACCATTGTATTCTGTTTTCTAATCTATAAAGTTAATTCTCTCTTTGCTAACATATTATCCCTGAAATGAACGCTTTTGCCCTTGCCTTCAGGAAACTGACTTCCCTCTCCAAGGGATTATCCTCAATTATAATGATTTTCCTCCTCAAACCAAAAAGAAGTCATGGAACTGGATTGGCTATCATGAGGGCATACGATGAAACAAGACTTACAACTCATTTTGTGAATGTTGTGACTACAGTTGTTACATTTATATGTACGACAGGTAAAGCAATTTTTTAAAAAATATGATTTACGAAACAAGTGTATTATTGATTTGTCTTGTTATTACATGTGGTTTTGGTTTCAAATATTATACTTTTATGCAGAACTCATGACCGCATACAAATCAGTAATAAAGTCCAAAATACATATCCATTGTTACACAATGAACTCGGAACATCAATACGGTCATTTCCATTGCATATGAAATTCTAGATTTTAATTCATTGCTCATCCCATGAAAACCTTTTCAGCTAAGTGAAAGACTGCGAAAGCTCGTAATATAAAGAAAGCGGTTTTTTTTTTTTACGAGAAGACATCCATGATTACTGCATTTCATTTATGTATCCAAACAGGATCAGTTCAGTTGCACCGACACCCGATAAAAATAGAAAGAAGAAAATAACACTAACCGTTAGAAACCGATAGTTTCCAGAGTGAAAGAGTATTACGAAATCTTGGGTGAAAACATACCAAACTTCCACGGTTTACCTGACAATGGTTTTCCTGTGTATTTTCTTTCATTTTATTCTTTTTGCTTTATATAAAAGTGAAACAAACAAATCAACAGATAGAGTTACTTTATTTTTTGTTTCAGCTAAAATGACAGAAAGTCAGGGACTGTATATTTTATTCTGATAACTTTCATTGCACTATATTTCAATTCTTGTTTGAGAAATCTGTTATTTATATCTTTTAACCTTAATCTGTTAAACGTTTACATCTGCATATTTCTACATATAATATATTTGATATTCATAAAAAGATATATTCAAAGCTCGCTTTTAATTTCCTTAACCGGATACTCATACTTCCTTTCTACATAAAATAATTTTACGAAAACCTGACTTTCCTCTGGCTTATCAAACTCAAATGAACAATTCGTAGGTAATGTTGACTTATATGATTTTGTTACCAGCATTTTTTTTAATATTCCTTTTTCCTCCCTGTTTCTCTATATTTCTCTATTGCACCTTGTTTTTCTCTGTTTTTTATTCTTCTTTGAAAACATTGCTAGACAATTTAGTGATCTTATCGTTACTGTAACAGGAATTCGTTTCATGTACAAATTTTCTTGCATAATATTTTCGTCATCGAAACCTTTCATTTCGGTCTAAAACTTAGATTCTACCACATACGATTCAAAGGATAAAAGGTAAGATGAAAAGTGAAGGAAAAACTTCACGTGGCTTTTACAAACAACTGAAACCTTGATTAATGGCGCGGAGACAGAATTACATCACGTTGTAAAATCCCGAGTAAGCTTTTAGATTTCCTGAAACTGCCTTTGTCGAGGATAAAGAACGCAAAGCTTATTTTTTATTTCTCTCTCTCCCTTGAAGGAGCGATCTCCTTTTTTAATCAAAAGAATGATTAGTGCCAGAAGTAACGGTGTTATTTTTTGGATTTCGTCAAATGGCTCTGAATCTAGAAATTCTTTCGCTCTTTTCATTCTGCTTCATCGTCGACTTTTACTAAACACTATCTCAGTGTCGTGTGGGTAGTGAAGTAAACCATTGGCTTACAGTGTTCACGAATTCCAGCGAATGCGAATTTTTCGAATCTTTTTAAAAGTTCCTCGTTGGGCGAGTCGGTAGAGAAGTGGGCTAGCACTCGCTAGGCCCGAGTTCGAGTTTCCGTCCGGCTAATGAAGAATTAGAGGTATTTATTTCTGGTGATAGAAATTCATATCTCGCTACAATGTGGTTTGGATTCCACAATAAGCTGTAGGTCCCGTTGCTAAGTAAACAATTGGTTCTTAGCCACGTAAAGTAAGTCTAATCCTTCGGGCTAGCCCTAGGAGAGTTGTTAATCAGCTCAGTGGTCTGGTAAAACTAAGGTATACTTAACTTTTTTTTTCTTGTTAAATCTAATGGATATTTCCCATGGAAATATATCGACTCCCAAAAATGTCTGTGTAATCAAAGTTATGATTTTCTTGATTTTACTTACGTCTCACTGCCTTTGTTTTCTATGTTTCTGTACTGAAGTGCAGTCAGTCCCCTTGCTAATTTTCTCCAGATTATCTCATATAACATCTTTCATTAGTAGCTCTCTTCTTCTCCATTAGTTTATCTTTATCAGTACACTGTGCTCTTATCTTTCTTTTCGTTCTTGTCTTATCTGATATACCTTTGCCGCCTCTCAGATCTCAGTATAGCAGACTAATTTATCTCAGAAAGTCTTAAATTTTCTAAATACACTCCGCCATAATTTGTACAACCCTAACCGCAAAGTGTGGGATATGCAAACAAAGAAAGAATAAAGAATAAGAGTAAAGAATAATGAAAACCAATACAAAGAAACGAGGAAATCTTGCTGTGAAAGCACTCATCAGCGGATTAATGAATGAGGCAAGGGACGGAAATGTTCTAGAAGTCTGAAAGATCAACGGATTTACCAACCAAAGAGTCGTTTGGAAACCTTTGATTTAACGAGGCTTTGCCTCGAAAACAGGAAAATGAGGAGAGAGAGAGAGAGAGAGAAAGGAGTGAAGACTGGGAAAGTATGAGGAAAGAAAAAAGGAAAAAGAATTAAGATAGAGAGAAAAGATGGAAAACTGGGAACGTATGTGGAAAGTAAAGTGTAAAAAACTTTCTCCGGAATGAATACATGAATACATATTTCAGACGACGGATCTGATACTTTACATTGGCTTTAGCAAAATTACGAGAGAGAGAGAGAGAGAGAGAGAGAGAGAGAGAGAGAGAGAGAGAGAGAGAGAGAAGAGTCATGAAACTGCCGTGCCAGAATTCAAAATAGACTAGAATTTCTTGATTTGGCTATTGAAATTTCCCTTCGAGCCAGTGGCTACTACGGACGACAACACTCATCCTTGCTCGAATAAGCGCCTTCGATTTCTTTGTTATTTTCATTATGGGGATCTGTTTGGTAACGGTTACTAGATTCCTCTGCTTTTTTTTGCATTTGGTTTCTTTTGTCTGTTTGTCTGTCTGTACTTGTCAGTCTTTTAGTAGGATTACTTAACGATAAAATTTCTGATAGGACTTGTTTAAGAAACAGTGGATCTCAAAGGCGAATAACTTTTAATTTGTTGTAGATTAAAACGATTTTTCCCGAAACTTCTTTTTCCCTTGATATCCACCAAAAGTAAATCGTCTAAATGGAATTAGCCAGTGAACCTTTTCACCTAATTGCACCGTATTTCGTTCACCTGTTCCCTATACATTTTCTTAAAACACAGACAGGAAAAAGGATACAGGTGGAAGCACTATGATTTCAGAGGAGATATTTTATTACAATAATCATAAAAATAACATTATTATTACTTCTACATTCGTGGATATTACAGGTGTAGCCAATAAAAACGTCTGAACAACAGCTGTCGAGGTCTAATTGCCTCGTAAGAGGTTTACAGCTTCGGATTACCCTCTCTAGTTTTATCATTTTTATTTTATTTCTCCATCTGGGCTTTATTAGTTTTCTTAGAATAGAACCTTATATGACACCACGTCTTCTTATATGGTAATGGATTAACTTATTGTCTCCCATTTTTCTAGGCCTTGCATTTTATATCTTTTTACATTGTTCATGTTTCTCTCTCATAGCACATCCATCTAATCAGCCACAGAAGGAAAATCGAAAACCCTAGAGCATCTGCACTAAATAATGATGGATCTGTTTTCAATATATCATAATTTTTCGTGCATTATTATCCTTTGGTATTCACAGCAAGACTGTCTTCTTGTCTTCCTAGCTGTCTTCTCCATTTTCTAACCATTTCTTATAATCTTTATGAAAGATATTGGGCACCGTCATTTCCCTTTCTTCCCTTTTTTACATTCTTGAATACTCTTCCCCTCTTTCTTATTCGTCTTATTCACTTTCCTCCAAAGACGCAGCTGCCCTCTGCCCCTTCCACCAGAGGAAATTCACAAAGAAGAATCCCATGGCAGACCTTGAAGGCAAACGTCTAATTTTCACTCTTGCAAGGTCCTGCCATCACGCCGTACTGCAGTGGAATGGAAGGAGACTTGGAGGAATTGAAAAGGTGGGTATGAGATGAAAACAAGAATGAGTCTCTGGAGATTATGTGTTATGAAGTAAGATGGCGTAAGAAAAGTGAAACAAGTCTTTATTGTAGACTAAAATTCTTTTGGTAATAAAGCGGAGGGTTATAACTATAGGATATATTTTAATGTTCTTAACATACTTCACTTCATAATGAGCCCGTTTTTCAACGAAAACTTTATAAATTTCAGACTATGGCACCGTTGACTTCTGTTTTTTTCAGCAACTACTAAACACTAGTTTATCTCTTTCCTTATGTACTACCTGGCTCACGTACTGCTGTTCATTTATAGCATTTACTCAATAAAACTTAAGTAAGTTCTCACATCATTTATCACCAAATTGCAACTATTTACTTACAATGGCTTTTATAAGTTTATTCTCTCTGCGAATCAGCTGCCCTCTTCTTGAACAGGATTTCAAAATCACAGTCTATTCTCAGTATGTACAGTCAACCTCATGCTATTTTCAGATATGACTAGTAATGAACGAGAAAATTAAAAATATTAAGTTTGTCCATAAGAAATGACTTTTGTGCAACTAAACAGTGACTGAGAAATAATTTAATAAATATCGTTTTCACCGATTTAATACTTTTACAAAAAATAAAAGAAAACCGAAAAAAAGCCGAGACTCATCCAACAGGAATGTTCCCCAGAGTTGTCAATATCGACCCCAAAGAGTCGATAGGATCCAAACGGGGTCAGTATCTCTATTTTAAAGGTAAGTTGACTGTTATATTATTTTATAATCTAATATTACTTGTCATTGTTATTGCTATTATTTTAATCCCTAGCGCTGTCAGGGTAGCATTGATTAGGTAATTTCCATAAAATAAAACTTCATGAAGGAACCTAAGAAGTGGAGCTATGGAAACCTAGTCCTAGGAAAGCAAAAGCCAAACTTGTCATGATATTACATTGTAGGAAACAGTGAAATCTGGAACAGGGAAGAATTTCCAGTGTTTTTCGCACGGATAAATAGTCCCTGTGTTCCAACGATTTCTGATTTCTTCTGAGTAATTGAAAGATATTTGTTTCTTGACGGGCACGTTGAAGTACGTCAAATGAAACATTTTTTACATGTACAGAGTAGTGAAGAAATGTGAATGGCTAAACCTTAGCAGAAGCTTGAACACAAAGAAACTGGAGAAGGAAATTAAAAGTATTACTGTTTAATCGTGGTCTTCTTTTTATAATTTATATCAAGTTGTTATTCCTATGATAGAAATTATACATTCAAACGTACGCATACACACACACACACACACACACATATATATATATATATATATATATATATATATATATATATATATATATATATATATATATATATATATATATATATATATATATATATATATATATATATATATATATATATAAATCAGTATCAATAGGTACTAGTCGAGCTCGGCCCCCTTATCGTCTGTCATTCATAAAAAAAGATACAATCAAGAATCCTTTAGGAGCATCCATAACTCCGAACTTCACAGCTGCTATCGGGAGGAATGCTCCGCCTTTTCAGACAGCGAAAGAGGCCCAGATTCTACCGGAGGAGGCCCTGTCAATCGCCTGTGAATGAACTTCAATCAGTATTCAATTCGGACTCTGCCTACCCCATTGTTATGGAGGGATTC
>NC_089764.1:15537620-15575120 GCF_040412425.1 Macrobrachium rosenbergii
AATTCTCCGTCTCTATATTTCCGTCCTTGGAGTGACTTCCCTGTTAATGATTTGCCCATGACTCCATTTATATAACTTGGTTGGATTCTACGTATTCGTGAGCTTCCCGCTTTTATGTTTTCAGCAATACTTTCGTTGTTTACATGGTCAAATATGAACCCGTAATGCCGAAAGCAGCTATAAAAAGCGCACTTCATTTCTCTTTCTCTCCCTCTCTGTCTGATATAGTCTACCACAAAATGTCTGTAAATCATCAAAGTTTATATAAAATTTCCTTTTTGTTGTAGATGGGAACCATTACATCTGAATACATAGGAAAATGAATAGTGGTTCTCTCGAAATGGTAAATGTGAATCCACGTTCGGAACTGGACCACAGATTCTGAAGAGTCAAAACTATCAAACAACAACGAGCGTAAAATATGGAAGGATATGATTTACTCAGCTTTTTCCACTGTTTTACTGCTAATTATAGGGAGTTATGTAAGAAGTTATGTAAATTATATAACCCTGATCTTTTCGTTAATTTCAGTTATTACAATGATAACGCATTGGCTACAGTCATAAAGAAGATTATACCTTTCTTGACTATTTATTCAGTTTCTCCGTGGAAGATGTTTCCAAATGGAATTCTGGTTTATGTAAATTTCCTTTGTTCTTTACTTCTTTTGCCAGGGAGTCTGATGCTTTTTATCTTCCTGTATTCATTAAAAGAAGTGACGTTTATCCTCGCCCTTGGATTTGCTGTTAACATTAATCCTTAGAAATGCGTTTGAGACTGATGTTCTTTCTCAACGAAGGGTTTGATATGAACGTTTATTCTTGACGCGTTTGCTATTATGGTATATCCTTTGCTGTAACGTTTATCTTAAGACGTAAACATAGGCGAAGTTCATATCCTTTTACATTTATCTTGCACCACCTGACATTTCAGCTGCTATATTATTAGAATTAAAAACTGTGGCAACAAGACAACGATGAATATCTCCTTTGTGAAAGCCAAGAGAACATCGCTAACAATATCATTTCTCTATATGTTAATGACTTGTGGGCCACAAGTTGGTTAAGCTACAAAATTATCAGTATGCAACTGACGTGATATAAGAAAGAAAACTGCATTAAACGGGAAGCTTAAGAAAGGCTTCTGAAGATGACAACGCAGAGCTTGGAGACTTAAACCGGCAGCCGGAATATCACAAGAGGAAGAGACAGATTGAAAGAGAAAAACATTGTGTCATGAAGTTTCCAAAGACACTCCAATTCTCAGAGAAAATAGATACGCAAAGTCTGAATAAAAGAGGAAGAAATATGAAATTTTATGTCAATGGAGGATCTAAAAACCATAGTCAATTTTTACTAGCTCAAGTTACCGCTGGCATTTGATAATAATTCAGATTACTATTGTTGTAATTCTGTTCAGATACGTGTGAAAGACTAACTGCTGCGAATTATATAAAACAAAATACTTGCCAGGCTGCTGCTGCAAACAGAGTGTCGCTTTTATAGTATCAGGTTAATACTAGTCAGTTTGCTAGGAATGGAATAGTTTGCCTAGAGCAGTTGTGGAGTCTTCTAATCTCTAAATGTTTAAGAAAGGAGTAAATTTATTCCTGCTTTCTGCTGACGTTTCGTAAATTCAGGTGTATCGGTAATTTATTGTTTTCCCTCATAGTCATTTATTTATCACATTTTCCTTTAACTTGTCTCTATTTCCGGGCTGATTTGCCTTTGGAGTTCTCCTGGGCTTGTTGTGTTTTGACTCTGTTTGAAAGAGGTTTCAGCTGAAGGTTTAAAGAAAGAAAAGAGACAGCAATCAACACTGTAGGCCTACGCTGTATTTTTTTGCTGAAAACTCCACGTACTGCTCAGTAGTTATTCCCCTTAAAAAATATTCTAATTATTTCAAATTAATTCGTTGTTCCATATAATCATTTAGTAATTAATTACTGTAGATTATCTGAGTAGTTTTCCTTGTTCATTTTCTCATCTTGAACACTTTCAGTGTATTTGCTATTTCCTCACACATTTCCTTCCTTTACCTTTTGTAATTTTTCTTCCTTTATCTGTCAAATGTTCCACCTTCTCTCAGATTTCCTCCTTTCACCTGCCCCATGAAAAAGGCGAAGAAGGTAACCTTTCACATGTTCGGCTCTATTCTGATCACGAGAGTTCTTCATTTTTTGGCGCCTTGCGACGACCTTATTATTCCGTCCACGTACGCAACTACGCATACGTGTCCCTGTACCTGTGTACAGCGAAGTATTTGGAATAAACTAATCATAAAAAAAACAGACCTTTTTTTTCTCTCTCTCTGGGGTAAATAAAGGGAGTTCGAGTGAGAGAAAAAAGGAAGAGAAAACGTCATAATGTATCTTTCTCATAAAAAAGTCCTTGGTAAGTTTTAGCTGTCCTGGTTAAATCTTTTGCTCTAAAATGAAGATGTACAATGGAGGTAAAGAAATGATTAAAACAAAAAATGAAACGAAAGCTTTTTTTGTTTTTTCTTAATATACAATATCTAAAACATTAGCTTTGCTACATAACTGATGGCTGAAGATGATGAAAGCGCTATTGCGAAAGAATTACAAGAATTAAAATGAACAAGCTTAGCTATAAGCTTTACTTAGGTAATTGGAAATTTACATCTGAGCATATACACTATTTTAGTTTTCTAATGCTCAGTTCATACTTTGCTCTCACTGTGTTTACGTACAAATTACTTAATGACTATTAACACTCGGCAATACATGGTGTTACCTTCGAATGCAGGCGTTTTTATTCTTGGAGATGGACCACTACGTATCTATTACTTCGGGAAACTGAACGGTGTACTTAATATTTCCTATGTTTGCAGAGATTCTGGTTTTAATAACATGTAGCAAGGAGATGTGTTTAACAGTTATTAGCGTAAAGCTCAGTCTAGTTGTCAGTAGCCTCAAGAAATCTTTAACTCTTAAACAAAATGAAGGGAAATGGTGTCTCTTTTATTCTAACATTGGTAATAATCAAAAAGACCCTCAATATAAGGCATTCTGTTTTCCCGTCTCTAAGACCGATCTCAGAATGATTAATCAGCTGACACCTTTATTATCTGCGCATCGAGAATGGCCTCGTAATACTGCCTTTGTAAATAAACAAAAATAAGACGTAGCGAGTTATTATTCACCCACCCCCCTCCTTTTTTTTTGTCGTGCAGAATTATTAAGACCGATGCTCCAAATCCTGAGAGCTATCAAAAAGAATCTCTCCTTAAATAAAGACAGATCATAAATGCTCCGCTGTTTATGTTTTCCATGTCGCTGAGTTTGTTCTTGTTACACTTTGATTGGTAAACAGCTTTCGATGAAGCTGTATTCGTTCATTTTCATTTTATTAATTTCCGCTAATATAATTAATTATTCTGTTGGTCTTATCTTTTGTTTGGGTTTGTGTCCAACTTCAGTTTTATCCACTTTGATTGTATTCCTTCCTTAACTCCCGGGAATTTTTAACACTCCCCGCTACAACGTATTGATATTCACTTCTCACCGACCTCCTCGAGATAGTTCAACTACAAACCACCCATAACAAGAGAGGAAATAAAAACAAAAAGGAGGAAAGGGAATTATTACTCCTGGCGAGGAGGATTCAATGAAGGAAGCGCAGGAAAAGGTTCAGTTATGCACGGGAAGGGGCCAGGCCATCATTAGTGGAAGGGATAAATTAGGGAAGTGACAGGAATGTTCATTCTATGTAGACGGAATATTCGAGGGGATTTTCACATTTGCTGGTGCTTCGCATGTATCTTCCATTTATAATGGAATGCGCTCATCTACTCACGTTCCAAAGGACTGGATTATGCTCATTAAGGTGAAGTAGTTATTTTGTAGTAATTAGTGTATATTTTTAGCGAGGGTCATAACTCTTTGCAGTCATATGTATCTTATTGTTTCTTTTAAGTGTTTAGTGTCTACCTCCTGTTTTGTTGGGCACTTTGTATTTAAGCTACACACATACATATAATTATATACATACACATACGTCATATATATAAAAGGGAATACTTGCGTGTTTGTAAGTGTGTATGTCCACATGTTTGTGCGCTATAGAAATCCTCACCGCTACACCGATCTGGACAAAATTTGGCACGTGGCCGTCATTTTACCCAACTCAGATAGTAGGGTAGGTGTCAAAACCGTGTCCCATTCCCCTTCCCCCATCCCCCTTCCCTTTGTAACTTATGTAGTAACTGCTTGACCGATCTAGACAAAATCTGGCACGTGGCCATCATTTGACCCAACTCAGATAACAGAGTAGGTGTCTAACCCATACCCCCTCCCCTTTGTAACTTGTGGTAACCGCTTTACCGATCTAGGCAAAATTGAAAAGTGGCCATCATTTGACCCAACTTACATAACAGGGTAGGTTTCAAATCCGTACTCCTTTTCCCTTTCCCTTCCCCCTTCCCTTTGTAACTCATGTGGTAACCGCTCACCCATCTAGTCAAAATCTGGCACGTGGCCATCATTTGACCCAACTTAAATAATAGGGTAGGTTTCAAATCTGTAATCCCTACTCCTTCCCCTTCCCTAATCCCCCTTCTCTTTGTAACTTATGTGGTAAACGTTTGACCAATCTAGACAATTTGGCACGTAGCCATCGTTTGAACCAATTTAGATAGAGGGTAGTTTTCAGATCAGTGCCCCCTTCCCCTTCCTCCATCCTCCTTCCTTTTGTAACTTATGTGGTAACCGTTTGATTAATCTAGACAAAATTTGGCACGTGGCCATCATTTGACCCAGTTTATATAATAAGGTAGGTTTCAAATCCGTACCCCCTTCCCTTTGTAACTTATGTGGTAACCACTTTCCCAATCTAGAAAAAATTTGGCATGTGGCCATCATTTGACCCAACTTAGGTAATAGGGTAGGTTTAAAATCTGTACCCCTTCCCCTTCCCCAATCCCCCTTCCCTTTGTAACTTATGTGGTAAATAAACTCTACAGGTTTATCATACCCCATTTCGTGTACTCGAAACCATAGAAATATATTACTGAAAATGCTTTTCTTTCCTGTGAGTAATAATTCTGGGTATGTGTTTAGGTTTAGTGGGGGGTGTGTGTTTAGGTTTAGTGGGAATGTGTTTAGGTTTAGCAGGGGGTGTGTTCAGGTTTAAAGGAGTATGCTTAGGTTTAGTTTGGGTGTTCCAGTTTAGAGGGGGGGCTTGTGTTTAGGTTTAGTTGGGGGCAAATGGGAGTAACCACAGTAATATCTGGATAAAATGGACAGTCACCACAGTATTACCTGGATAAAAGGGACAGTCAGCACAGTAATACCTGGATAAAAGTGACAGTTGCCACAGTAATGTCTGGATAAAATAGAGTCACCGCAGTATATCTGGATAAAACGGCCAGTGAACACAGTAATACCTGGATAAATGGGACAGTCAGCACAGTAATCCTTAGATAAAATGGACAGACAGTACAGTAATACCTGGATAAAACGAACAGTCAGCACAGTAATACCGCCTGGATAAAAGGGACAGTCAGCACAGTAATACCTTAATAAACGGGGCAGCCACCACAGAAATATCTGGATAAATGGGACAGACACCACAGTAATACCTGGATAAAATGGACAGTCACGACAGTAATACCTGAATAAAAGGGACAGTCTGCACAAAAATACATGGATTAAAGGGACAGACAGGACAGTATTGTCCGGATAAATGGGACAGTCAGCACACAATACATGAGGGACAGTCACCACAGTAAAATGGATAAAATGGACAGTTACCACAGTAATACTTGGATGAAAGGGACAGTCACCAAAGTAATGCCCGGATAAAAGGGACAGCCAGCACAGAAATACCTGAGTAAAAGGGACAGTCAGGACAGTAATGACTGGATAAATGGGTCAGTCAACACAGTAATACCTGGATAAATGGGAAAGTCAGCAGAATAATAACTGGATAAAAGGGACAGTCACCACAGTAATATCTGGATTAATGGGACAGTCATTACAGTAATACCTGGATACAAGGGACAGTCAGTACAGTAATACCTGTATAAATGGGACAGTCAGTACAGTCATACCTGGATAAAAGGGATAGTCACCACAGTAAGACCTGGATAAATAGGACATTCACCACTGTAATATATGGATAAATGGGACAGTCGGCAAAGTAATATTTGGATAAGAGGGAAAGTTAGTACAATAATTTCTGGATAAAAGGTATAGTCAACACAGTAATACACGGATAAAAGGGACAATCAGCACAGTAATATTTGGATAAAAGGGACAGTCAACACAATAATTCCTGGATAAAAGGAACCGTCAGTACAAGGAGGTGCAGGAAAATTTTTTCTGAGTTCTTCAGAGTTCTCCCAGGCAGCGCTGGGTTGGTCAGCTAGTATATATGTATACATGTATGTAAATATTTACGTATATAATATAATATAATATATATATATATATATATATATATATATATATATATAATATATATATATATATATATATATATATTATTAAAAATATACATACATACAAACATATGTATACATAACACACACACACACATATTTATATATGTATATATATACAGTATATATATATATATATATATATATATATATATATATATATATATATATATATATATATATATATATATATATATATATATTCAGCTTACATCACATACAAGTAAAAATGGCCTTGCCTTTGTGTTCCCTTACACTGTCATGTTAGGCGATTATAGCCCGTTTAAAGGCGATTTCAAATTCCCGTAACATTAAAGTCCACAAGATTTACGGACCCTCCTTCTATTAACCTCCTTCCTATACTCGCGGTTCTTCCCTTCCCCGTTTTGCATCCTAATTCCCCTTTTCCATCCTAAATTATTTATTTTCATTTATCTTCGTTCTTTCTTAACAATTCCTTTTAATTTCGAATCTTTTATTGGTTTAACCCGTTCCGATTTTTTATTTTCCTCAAATCTAGGCTGTATAATAGCTTGGATAATGACAAGACTCATTACTGATATGTATGCATGATTTTGATACCAGAATTGTATTTTTTGCAAATGATTTATGATGTTTGATTCCAGTTCTACAATTTATTGTATGTCGTGTGGGGCTCATTTAAATTTAATTTATGGTCTATGGTTAATTCTATTGTGTATAAATTTAAGTTTATTACTTACTACATCTTTTTCACGTTTTTTTTTTCATTATTTGTCATATTGTACAAGTTTTATCAGAACAACCGTAAGTGTTTTGAAATTCCAAATGGCCCATAATGTTACGAGAGCAGCTGTTAACAATAGGGTCATTATCACTAGCATAAAAATGTCTAGCTTCCACTCCCTGATAGTCTCATAAACACAAGGACGAGCATTTAGGCGAAGTACCATTAAGAGGAGTCCTTTTTATTGTACATTTATTTAGGGATTTTTGGGGGGCTAGAAAAAACGAAAAGACAAACACTGATTCTGAACCTCTTCGAATACATTAGCTAAGGCAAAAATGTATTAATTGGTAAAGTTGAAGCTTGACGTAAGAAAGAAAAGCAGAAAATAATAGGACATTTACGCTCAGTTTATTAAGAGAGTGAAAGGACACATTTAATTAACATTTTTGGGTTAGACGTAAAGGTTCCCCTTTCATCTTTTAACTGAGAAGTTAGTCTAACTCTTTTTTTTTTTTTGTCTATTTTTCCGAAACTAAATGGAGAGTCAAGGGCTGTACATTTTGTTAACTTTCACTACAATGTATTTCGATTCCCTATAGGGAACTGTTTCGTTTTTATCCGTGGATTACATCTTAGCTTCAACAACGAGTGATTTCTGGCATTCTCTATAAATCTTTGTACGTCTCTTAGTTCTCATAAATATTCCTTAATTTTTTTAATTGCCTTCGTCTGTAATTTGGTATATCATTTCCATACAGAGTAATTTACCAAACCGCTTATTTAATTGGAAACATTTATTGGTCAAATTCACCTTTCTTTTGTCTAAATATCTTTATATTAAAGTATTTATTACTTTCTCCTATTTTGAACTGCGTTTCCCTTTCCATTTAGATTTTTGTCTTTGTCACAGAGAGACTTCTGCTTTGTGAAGCGGAACTTGGCAATCTAATTCTATTTCTAAAATGTCATGTGTGAAAGCTTATGGATAAACTATAATGATAGTAATTCTTTTCTTCTCCTAATACTCTTCTCAATATTATTGTCTTTTAAAATGTTCATAGTCTCGGATCACAATCCCAGAATAGCCACAAGGAAACAATGGGTCTGTCCTATGCTTTATTCCTCTTATACAATTTGTTTTCTCTCTTGCTCTCTCTACTTCAGATTAGTTTAGTCTCACTTAGAGAGGGGCGACTGGTTCTTTTCAACCCCCACTTACTATAGCCAACAATTCCTTATCTCTCTTTAGCTTTTCCCCTTTATCCTTGACCCTTAAACCTCCTCTTCTCTTTTCGTCATTCGAAAGTGAAATACCAATCCAGTATATGATCAAAACTCATATAAAATTTTGGTTATTAATTGCTAATATTAATGGTATTGTTTCTTCTCCAGCTACGTAATATCTTACTTGTCATTCACCACATGCTTTATCAGAATTGACAGAGCGAGAGTCAACTAATCTGATTAGCTTCATATCTCCTCAACCGTACAAATCTCCTAGATAGATGTACTCTCTCTTTCTGTGTGCGTGTGTGTGTGTGTGTGTGTGCTCATGGTCCTGTACTAAGTCTCAGTTCACAAATGAGTACCGTGAGAATAGTTCTAAGCGGTAAATTATGAACATGGTTGTTAATCGAGTACAGTTGGTTGCAGCGGGGTGGAGAAAGAGATTAAGAAGAGATATTAAAAAGCATCACGGCGACCCCATATAAAAATGGGAACAAGCTGGGAAGAAGAAGAAGATTAAAAAGGAGGCGTGTGATAAGGCCTTTGTGAAATTGTGTATCACATCATGAAAAGGGCGGAGGGGTATGTGGTGGTGGTCGCAGAGAGGCTTCACAAGACATGGGTGAAGTTATACATCAGGTATTACCGAGATCTTGTTGGTTTTGCTCGTGAAGTACCGTCAGTATCGTATAAACCTGATCGTTTGAATACTAAAACAAATAAAAAAGTGTGTAATGATATATGCCCTTACATGAGAACACCTATTGTCTATCTATTCTGTCATCTAAGCTTTTTTTTTTATATCCAAAATTATAATTTCAGCTCCCTGATTCTTTGCGTCATCATCCTATCTACAATCCTAGTTTCCTAAATCTCCCATTTTTGGACTCTTTGCATTCCTTCATAGAATATGTAGACTCAATGTTCTAATCTGTAAAGATGATTTGGAGAGATTTGAAGAATAAAAGTTTAAAGTGAAACAACAACAAAATCAAACATGAAACTTGTACTGTTATTTACAAACAAACGAACTCTTCGTCAAGGGAAGATATATATCAGAGAAGTGACAGAAACGTATCACGCGGCAAAATTTGTAGTAAACTTTTAGATATCGTGAAAGTGCCTTTCGCGAGGGAATGCAAGGCAAAGTTTCTATTATTTTTATTACTTTCTCTAGACAGAACGATATTCCTTTTCAGGCAACGGAAATGCTGAAAACATTGTCTAAAAAACCATTAAAAGGATTTCAACGTCAGCGTGTCAGATCTCTTTATGTGATGCTTTTGAGCCACTGTTTTTTAAAATATTCTTCATCGGAGTACTTTACCGATAGAAAAGTATATGTTGATCTAAGTGGAATTCGAATCTCTTTCATATCACTTATTGTTCAGTCATAACGATACACTGGAAATAAGTATCGTTCACTAGTAAATTTTTTTTCTGCACGCTATAGGCCTAGTTTCATTAAAATCTTCCATAAGACTCACATTCCTTATCACATATCTCCTTCATTTTTATCTAACTGCCTTATAATTCGTTTTTTTTTATTCTTACCAATCTCTCGCTTTTCACTTCATTTCAGAAACCATATTAAATTTTACTATAGTCTTAATTCATAACCAAAATTCTACCGGAAATGTATACTGTAATTGTAGAGAGCAAATGATTAGAACGTCTACGAACAATAATAAGTAAAAGAAAACTTGCAGTGACAACACTCCGTAGTGGTGGGATATATCTGGTAAGGGCTGATAGTCAATGTATTTTGAATCCTGGCAAAATAACAAATTTTAAAAGATCGTCAGTGCTTGTAAACAATAGCTTTGTTAATTTTGACAACCTACGAATGTCGTAGATCTTTTTGAAATTGTACAGAAGGTCTATATAATATTTTCTCTTTACATATGAGATCCAATCCTCACTTCTTCCTAACTATGGATACTTATTCCTAAACTTATGTGTTACGAATCCTCCCAAATATTAAGTTATTAGGGAGGATTTTGGTTTTCTCTCCGTTAAATTTCTCATGACTCTTCCTCATTCTTAATCTCATCGGTTACAGGTACGAGACGTTTCAAGAGATGTGCAGAAAGGTTAAATATAAAGGGTGCAACACGAGTTTGCCCAAATGTTTTGGGAAATGAAAGAAAAAGTCATTCTGAGCAGAAAATGTTCTATAACCATATGCATTTTAAAGCTTCGTTTGTGGGTGAGGGAGAATTTTAAAATAACCGTTATCATTCATGCGATGGAGGTTGGTAAAAGGAGGTCGAAGCAGTCTGGGGTGTACGGGGCATAGACAAGGAGGATGGAGCGATTAGGCCGATGTGAAGAAAGTATCCCCCAATCAAATGTATTATTTAGATTTTGAAAAAAAATGCATGCATTATTTAAACCCTTTCCCTCCCTATCAGTGGTATTCACTGGACATCATAAAATAAAAGTAAACCTAATTGAATCCCCCCTCCATAAAAGGTAGACTTATTCATTAGACACCTATCAAAGATTTCGAATGTATTTTAAAAATCTCCATCTAAAGTATTCATCAGACACCAGCCATTGGCGTAGACCTAGCCATGATTCCTGGTTCAACAATTCCGTGACGAGGCGGCAGGACAGAGCGCTCTAGGATTCGACGATCACAAATGAATGCTGCTCAGCAACATTTACACTACTTACTTGATACGTAAAGCCATACGTTACCGCTGTTAGCTAATCGTTGAAATTAGGTTACTTGAAAGAAAGAGAATCATAATTAAAAGACTATTAATCCACTTGCCTCATTCACTTTATACCCAAACCCCACCCCCCCCCCCAACATCCCAGGCTACTCCGACCACCTCCCGTTACCAACCTCCATCACATGAAAGCAGCGCTATTGATAACGGTTATTTTAAAATTCCCCTCACCGACAAACGTACCCTTAAAATGCATATGTTTATAGACGATTTTTTGGTCAGAATGACCTTTTCTTTTATTTTTCAAAATATTTACATAAACTCGTATTACACCCTGCATACATGTATTTTATTATTTTGACATTCCTTACAATGAAAGTTGCAAAAAGGCCTATTCATATGAATGAAAAAAATAAGAGTAAACTTCCTGTGTGGTCGTGTATACACACAAACACACACATCTATATATATGTATATATATATATATATATATATATATATATATATATATATATATATATATATATATATATATAATTAACTATCATTTTCATCTTCCTAACTCCCTGATATAAGTAGGCTTATTCATATGCAAGAAAATCCCTAGTAATCTCTCTCTCATAATCTCCCCCTTCCTTTACCAAACAAATAACGGGCTATTACATACACATGAAAACAATTCTAATAAAATTTTGCCCTCTCTCCCATTTTCATATTGACTAGCATTTTCTCTGTACAGTTATTCTCGACAAACATAGGTCTAGGCCTAATTCCACTTTTGTCAATCATAAACCAGTGAACATGGTTTATTTGCATTAGGAATAGCATGGAAGGTATTACTTACTGTACATGCTCTTTAATTGCTAGAATTATCCTTATATATAAACCTATGGTTCATTCAGTTATGCAAAACGCTCTCTTCTCATCTCTCTCTCCATCTCGAAAACCTGTCCCCTTCCTTTGCCCGACAAAAAAATAAGCCCATTTCATGCAGATCAAAATAATTTTAATAAAATGTTCCTGTCTCTCTCTCGTGTTGACTAGTATATCCCCTTGGCAATTATTCTTAACTACACAGGTCTAGGCATAATTTCAATCTTATCACTCTTAACCAATCAATTATGGTTTACTTGCATGAGGAATTGAACGGCAGATATATTTATGCACTTTAATTGATAGAAGTATTCATATAAGCCTATATATAGTTAATATATTTATCCATAATTTTAAATGTAACAGGTAGACTAAACCAAACTAGAGTAAAGATGCTACATACCTGAATCAACAGTGGTACTATCATGCAGAGGTAAACGTTGGTTCGGTATGGCAACACCTTCAGTTTTCTTGCACTTGCACGGCAGTAGTTAAGCAATTCATGCCTGAGGTTCCTTGCATAATCGCTTTGTTGAAAAGGAACCTAACACATTTGCGTTTTTGGTGTTTATATGGTCACTTCTGCAGATGTTCTTCCACTTCCTACACATCTCGGGATCTTTAGGGAAACGGTAAAAGCCAACCTTTTCACTTCCAACATTGTCCATTTCTGTGTTACAGCATCCATAAATAGCACATATCACCATGGCAATAACGTAATCAGTTCCAAAAACCTCAAGAATTGTCACAAGTTCATGTAAACTCCCGCCTAACTGTTGCCACATGCAACCGATGAGAGCACCGTGTGGCGTCATGCGCGGCAGCGCGGGAGAGTTGAAAAATCGACCTCTGCGTAACTCACCGAATCTTCGTACATCCTCTTTACAAACTATCTAACGTGCGTATGAGCTATAGTAAGTAAAATCATGTGCAAAGGAGATAAATACAATTATGGATAGGAAATTTTATTAAATAAACTTTTCAGTAAAAATATGATAATTGAAACTGACGATTAGAGAGAGAGAAAACTTCGAGAAATTGTCATGAGATGAACCAATGTTGAATATTGTTCTTTTTTTTTTTTTTAAGAATCGTATCTTAAAAATTTAGTCGTCTTTTTTCGCTACTCTCGTCTTGCTTATTAAACATTCACAATTTAAATAAGTTTTACATTTTCTGTTCTCTTCCTTCTTCTCATGGAACAAATTAAGAGCGGAAGTGTACGGTGAAAATTGTGTTTTGGGTGTCAGGTGTCAATTTTTTTATTTGGTGGGCAAAACATGTTAGCAGTACCAGACGTATGAAATTTTTAAATTCTCCTGCCTCTAAAGCAATAAAAATGGGTAGTAAATAAGGGTAACTCATGTGGCATGAGGTATCGCGTGACATGCTGAATGTATGAGGACCATATATTTTCCATTCAATCAATTCTTCATACTTTTTTTTTTATATTTTTCGACACGATAAGTTTTACCGGCAATGAGGGGAACAAACACTGTAATTGTATACCTAGCAGTACTCCCTTATTAGTGTGTGTGTAAAGTGATACGCTTTCGTCTCTATCCCGTACACTCGTTATTTACGTGATTTATTTGGTTTTTGTGTGCTTATTCGGTCCCCGTGCTTCGTGTTGGTGCTTATTAAGGTTTCTGTAACCTAGGAGACCACATGCAGCACTAGTGAAACCAAAACAAAGGCGCCAAAAGCAAGTGGAAACACGTACTGCATCTCCTCGACCCATAGAAGTTATGCACTTGTTTATGATGGAGATCGTGGCAGTGATGGAGAAAGACATGTGGCTCCCAAACGGAAGTCTTCAGCTGTTTTGCATATTTAACACAGCTGTTTTGCACCTTTTAATGAAAAAGCGGATTGGTGCAGCTTTGCAAGACATGCAGGTGCTAGGCCTATATGGTGCAAGTGTGGAGTTACAGGTTGTGTGCTTTACAGCAGAGTTGCTTCTGACTGCAGCCATTCCTTTGTGGGCGGGAATTGTGGGAAAGTGATCTCGAAAGAAGTAAAAGCTTAAAAGGAAAACGAGTAAAGGAGGAAGAGCTACGGGAAACAACACTTTAGGATAACCATTCACAGCTGACAATGGTGCAGTGAGTATTATGACATGGATATCTTTTTTTAGTTTAGACCTATGTGTTCTCTGTAAGGGCATTAGAAACGAATTATTTTCGAATGTAAGTAACCATTTATACATTGAAAATGTGCTTCCCTGTGTATATTATTTACGTCTCAGTGCTTCCCTAGCTTCATTCGCAATTTTCTCAATATTAGGCTAGTTGTTGAGAAAAATGAGTGCACTTCGAGCTAATTAATTTTTTTTTTATTCTAGTTGGATTTAGAAATTTAAATAATCATTAGAGTCTACATACTGTTTAAACAAGTTTTCATAGAGGATTTTCAGTTTGGTTTCAGTTTCTTATATTTAAATTTTCCTTTTAGTTTTTAAATCTGATATAGGTTGATAAATTTTTTAAAATTTGAAATAAAAGGTATTATTATGGAACACTGAGTATTCGACAGGCAAATGATGTATATTTCAAAAACTGTTTAACCAACTAGTCTGAAATATTATTTACAAGTTTTTTTAAATACCACAAATACATATAAAAACTTGAATGGTAAATAATGGGTAATAACGGACGCACATGTAAAGTAAACCGGTGTTTGGTCTCGTCCATGGCTCTCCTATTTCGTGTATATTACGTGTATATTACGGGTCTTAAGGTTTTTTTTTTTTACTCAACAAACTTCTCCAATAACGCAACAGAAAGAGAAACTTCCATTTCCGTGTAATTAGGTTAATAGTTCCTCGTCTGAAGACATGTAGGCGTATGAACGTGTATGGGATTGCCAGTGAAAATTAGGCGTTGTATTCGGATGAAAATGAGCCCAAATATCCACACATTATGCTGGAAAGGCTTAGATTTTTATATGATGGTTATCATGTAGGCCTACTCTCCTTACTTGTGTAACCTCAACTTTGAAGCGAAAATCTTGCGTAAAAAGATTATTGCTTACACTATAATCCATAGTCTTAATCATGATTAATACCCCATCATCAAATAGTGTATTTATTCCTTTAAACATAGCAATTGTTATTTTTGCACCACGGATGCACAGAATAAGCACATCGCTTTGCTTCATCAGATATCCATGATCCAAGCTTTTCAATATTTCTTGCTAAGGTCGGATGAAAAATATGTAAAGAGCAGAAAGGGAAGGAAAAGGGTATTAAAAAACGATGAGAAGGTCTATGAAAGACTGATTCTTGGATTGCCGTTATGTTTTGTGAACTGACATAATGGGTGTCGGAAAGCAATGGAGGCATTCCAGGTGACATTCGAATTAGCGAGAAATTTCCTAAACTTGTACAGCACTTGACATAAACCGTCACTAAGGATCATGCTCTTAGAAGCAGGAATTTTATTTACTAAATAATCTGTAACGTAGTTTGTCAAGCGATAAAACGTTGGTTATTCGAAAGGAAAAGTCTCAAAGAAAAATGATTCTTACGAACCTCAGTACCAGTTTATAAATTATTTATATATAAAAGTAAAATGTCTTCAGGCTCACAGAAAAGGGAATCTTATTTAATAGAAACAAATAAAAAAACGTAGTTTGTCGAGTGATAATACTTGGGTTATTTCAAAGAATAATTTCCAAAGAAAAAGGAATACTATCTGTTGATAAATAATAATAGTGAAATAATATGGTCTACAGGAAACTGTAAAACCTGAAACTGTGAGAGGAAGATTAACATACGGGAGGTGGGGAGAATCTACGAGGCCAAGCGTGGCTGTGGAGAGACGATTTTATCGGCAGAAAAAAAAAGTCCGAAGGAAATTGGATTAGAATAAGAAAGTGCGAGAGGAAGGAAATACTGTATTGCCAACACAAATATTGATTTTCTGGTTTTGAAAAGGTTGCCAGAAATTGTTAGGCGATAGCAATGTGGAAAATGTATTCAACAATGATTGATAATAAAAATTAAATAGTTTATTTTGAATCAAGATATTTTAAAGAGGGAATGGCTGACAGAATTATAGTTGAAAAATATATGGCTAAGCGGATATGCGGGTAAACAGATAGACAGAGCATTCCTTATTCCCTTGATGTTATACTTACCTCTTTCTAGAATTAAAACTATAGATTACTGATTAGCGGTCAAAATGTCTTATAATTTCTAATATAAAATTTGGTTATGGTTGCAAAAGGCATCAAATCCACCTACCAAGCATATATATATATATATATATATATATATATATATATATATATATATATATATATAAATGTGTGTGTGTGTAAGTTTGTAACTTTGTGTGATAAAGAAGTCCGAACTGCTTGACCGACCTGGACAAAATTTGGCACATAGCCATTATTTAAACCAACTCAGATAATAGGGTAGGTTTCAAAACTGTACCACCGCCCCATTTCCCCCATCCCATCCCTCTTCCTCCTTCCCTTTGTAACTTATTTGGTAAATAAACTCAATGTACTCTAGACCTTCTATAGGCCTATATATATAAAAATGGATGTATGTGTGTATGTTCCACATACACTTTGAAACGCATTGAGCAATTTCAACCAAACTTGGTATACGTATGACTTACCACCTGGGAAAGAACACTGTGGGGATAAGACATCACTGGCACCAAACGTGGGTGTGTGGGAAGGGGGTGAAATGTAAAAATTACAGAAAACGACAGAGATTAATGTCTAATACATATTTTTCGAGGTCGCTGAGAAGAATAGTGACACTACCAATAGCCTTTAAGTCCAAGTGCAGCCTTGGTAGGAAGGGGTGGGAAGGTGGTGACATGTAAAAACCGAAACAACAGATATTAGTGTCTAATCCATAGTTTTCGAGGCCTCTGAGAAGAATAGTGACACTCCCGATGCCATTCAAGTCCAAGTTCAGCCCCAATTGGGAGGGGGTGAGAAGGGGTGGAAAGTGGGTGACATGTAAAAGTAATTTAAAATGACAGATGTTAGTGTCTAATCCATAGTTTTCAAAGTCGCTGAGATGAATCGTGACACTTCCAATGTCCATGTCCAAGTTCAGCCCTGATAGGAAGGGGGGTGGGAAGGGGTTGACATGTAAAAATAACCGAAATGGTAGATATTAGTACCTAATCCATAGTTTTTGAGATTGCTGAGAAGAATAGTGACACTCCTCATGCCATTTAAGTCCAAGTTCAGTTTTGATAGGAAGTGGGATGGGAAGGTGGTGACGTAAAAATAGCTGAAAACTACAGATACTAGTGTCTAATCCATAGTTTTCCAGGGCATTGAGATGAATAGTTACACTCCCGATGCCCCACAAGCCAAAGTTCAGCCCCAATAGGAAAGGGGTGAAAAATAAAATGTCAAAAACGACAGATTTTAGTGTCTAATCCATAGTTTTTGAGGCAGCTGAGATAAATAGTGATGCTCCCGATGCCCTTTAAGTCCAAGTTCAGCCCCGATAGAAATGGGGAGGTGAGAAGGAGTGAAATATAAAATGTCAGAAATGCGGGGCAATGCAACTGTAACTGAAGCAACTGTCCGAGCAGGAAAGGGAGAGAGTGTGTGAGAGAGAGAGAGAGTGAGAGGGAGAGGAAGTGAGGGAGAGTAGAGAGGGTGTTGGGAGGAGAAATAGAGAGAGAAAGTGAGTTTCAGTTGTCATTCAGTTTTCCCGGATAAAAGGGACAGTCACTACGGTAATATCTGGATAAAAGTGACAGTCACCACAGTAATTCCTGGATAAAAAGGGACTGACAGCAGAGTAATACCTGGTTAAAGGGGACAGACAGCATAGTAATACCTGGATAAAGGTGACAGACAGCACAGTAATGACTGGATGAAAGGGACAGTCACCACAGTAATACCTGGAAAAAAGGGACAGTTACCACAGTAGTACCTGGATAAAATGGACAGACAGCACAGTAATACCTGGTTAAAGGGGACACAAATAACAGTAATACCTGGGTTAGGGGACAGAAAACATAGTAATACCTAGTTAAAAGGGACAGTCACCACAAAAGTACCTGGATAAAAGGGACAGTCGCCACAATAATGCCTAGATAAAAGGGACTGTCACCACAGTAATACCTGGATTAAAGGGGCAGTCACCACAATAATACCTATATAAAAGGGACAGTCACCACAGTAATACCTGGATAAAAGGGACAGTCACAACAATAATTTCTATATAAAAAGGACAACCATCACACCAATACCTGGATAAAAGGGACAAACAGCGCAGTAATACCTGGATAAAAGGGACAGTCACCATAATAATACCTGTCCATTCACCCATGACTGTTCAGAGTGTGAACGTTTGCATGGAAAAAGGAGAGCTGTTAGTCGGACCGTCAATACAAACTCCTGCGCCTCTCCCTTTTTCCTCCCCTCCCCATCACCCTCCCCCTTCCTCCTCCCCCTCCCCTTTTCCCTAACTGCACTTAGACTGTCATTCAGAATTATCCCGGGCAATGCCGCGTTGGTCAGTTAGTATATGTATATATCTATTATATAAAAGTGAATGTTAATGTTTGTATATTTGTGCGCTATAGAAATCCAAACTGCTCGACCGTTCTAGACAAAATTTGCACGTGGGTATCATTTGACCCAACTTAGATAATAGGGTAGGTTGCAAACCCATACCTCGTCGCCCTTCCCCTTCCCTAATCCCACTTCCTCTTTCCTCATTCCCTTTGTAACTTATGTGGTAAATGAACTCTACAGATTTATCATACCTCATTTCATGTACTCGAGACCACAGAAATATATTAATGAAAATGCTTTTCTTTCCTGTGAGTATTAATTCTGGATCAAGGTTTGCGTTTAGGTTTAGTGGGAGTGTTTTAGATTTGGTGGGGGTATGTTTAGCTTTAGCAGGGGGACACATGTTTCGGTTTAGTAGGGGGTGCATTTAGGTTTAGTGGGAGTGTGTTTAGGTTTAGTTGAAACTGTGGGTTTACTGATGTTTAGGTTTAATGAAGATGTATAGGTTTAATGGTGGTGTTTTAGATTTGGTGGTGGTATGTTTAGGTTTAGCATGGGATGTGCATTTAGGTTTAGTGGGGGTGCGTTAAGGTGCATTGGGGTGCATTTAGGTTTAGTTAGAGGTGTGTTTAGGTTTTGTGGGTGCTATGTGTTTAGGTTTTGTGGGGGTATGTTTAGGTTTAGTGGATGGTGTATTTAGATTTAGTGGGAGGGATGTTTATGTTTAGTGGAGGATGTGTTTAGGTTTGGTGGGAGGGGTGTTCAGGTTTATTGATGGATGTGTTTAGGTTTAATGCTGTTTGTTTTGGTTTAGTGGGGGTGTGTTTCAATTCAGTGAGTGTTTAGGTTTAGTGTGGGTGTGTTTATGTTTAGTTGTGGTGTGTTTAGGTTTAGTTGGGTGCATTTAGGCTTAGTGGGTGGTGCGTGTTTAGGTTTAGTGGGGTGTGTGTTCAGGTTTGGTGGGAGGGGTGCTTAGGTTTAGTGGATGGTGTATTTAGGTTTAGTGGGGATGTGTTCTGGTTTAGTGGAGGTGTTTAGTTTTAGTGGGGGATGTGTTTTGGTTTAGTGGGGTTATGCTTTGGTTTAGTGAGGTGTGCTTAGATTTAGTGGGGGTGTTTCAGTTAAGTTGGGCGTGTTTAGGTTTAGTGGGGTGTGTATTTAGGCTTAGCGGGAGTGTGTTTTGATTCAGGGGTGTTTGGGTTTAATGGGAGTGTCTTTTGATTTGGGGGTGTTTAGGTTTAGTTTGGGTGTGTTTAGGTTTAGTGGGGGTGTGTTTAGGCTTAGTAGTGGTGTGTGTTTAGATTAGTTGTGCATTTAGGTTTAGTGGGGGGTGTTTAGGTTTAGTGGGGTGCATTTAGGTTTAGTAGGGGTGTGTTTAGGTTTAGCAGGGGTGAATTTAGGTACAATGGGGGTGCATTTAGGTTATTGAGGGGTGGATTTAAGTTTTGTGGGTGGTGTGTGTTTAGGTTTAGTGGGTGTGTGTTCAGGTTTAGTGGAGGGTGCATTTATGCTTGGTGGGAGGGGATTTTAGGTCCAGTTTGAGGGGTTTTTATGTTTAGTGGAGGATGTTTTTGGGTTTCGTGGGAGTTGTGTTTAGGTTTCGTGGAAGTGGTGTTTAGGTTTAGTGGTGGATGTGGTTAGGTTTAGTGTGGGATGTGTTTAGGTTTTGTGGGAGATTTGTTTTAGGTTTAGTGGGGTGTGTTTCAATTCAGGGGTGTTTAGTTTTATTGGGGCTGTGTTTAGGTTTTGTGGGGGATTTGTTTTAGGTTTAGTGGGGTGTGTTTCGATTCAGGGGTGTTTAGTTTTATTGGGGCTGTGTTTAGATTTAGTGGGTGGTGTGTGTTTACATTTAGTGGGGGTGTGTTTAGGTTTGGTGGGATGGGTGTTTAGGTTTAGTGGACTGTGCATTTAGGTTTAGTGGGGGTGTGTTTTGGTTTAGTAGTTTGCATTTAGGTTTAGTTGGGCTTAGTGGGGTGCACTTAGGTTTAGTTGGGGTTGTGTTTCAATTAAGTGAGGATGTGTGTGTAGGTTTAGTGGGGGTGAGTTTAGGTACAGTGGGGGTGCATTTAGGTTTAGTGAGGGATGTGTTTAGGTTGTGTGGGTGGTGTGTGTGTGTGTGTTTAGGTTTAGTGGAGGGTACATTTAGATCTAGTGGGAGGGATGTTCATGTTTAGTGGAGGATGTGTTTAGGTTTAGTGGTGGATGTGTTTGGGTTTAGTGGGGTTGCGTTTGGGTTTAGCGGGGTGTGTTTATGTTCAGTAGGGAATGTCTTTAGGTTTAGTGGGGCTGTGTTTTGATTCAGGGGGTGTTTAGGCTTAATTGGTGGTGTTCATTTAGGTTTAGTGGGGGTGTGTTTAGTTTTGGTGGTGGTTTAGGTTTAGTGTGGGGTGCATTTAGGTTTAGTTTGTGGTGTTTGTTTAGGTTTAGTGGGTGTGTGTTTAGGTTTGGTGCGAGGGGTGTTTAGGTTTAGTGGATGGTGTGTTTAGGTATAGCAGTGGATGCATTTAGGTTTAGTGTGTGGTATTTGTTCAGGTTTAGTGGGGATGTGTTTAGCTTTGGTGGGAGGAGTGTTAGGTTATTTGATGGTGTGTTTAGGTTTGGTGGGATGGGTGTTTAGGTTTAGTGAGGGTGCATTTAGGTTTAGTGGTGGATGCATGTAGGTTTAGTGGGTGGTGTTTGTTTAGGTCTAGTGGGGGGTGTTTTTAGGATTGGTGTGAGGGGTGTTTAGGTTTAGTGGTGGGTGCATATAGGTTTAGTGTGTGTTTTTTCAGGTTTATTGGGGGTGTGTTTAGGTTTGGTAAAAGGATGATTAGGCTTAAGAGATGGTGTGTTCAGGTTTAGTGGGGGTGTGTTTAGGTTTAGTGGGGGATGTGTTTAGGCGTAGTGGGGTGTGTTTTGGTTTAGTTGGGCGTGCTTTGGTTTAGTATGGGGTGGCTTAGGTTTAGTGGCGGGTGTTCAGGTTTAGTTTAGGGGGTGTTACGGTTTAGCGGGGACATGTTAATCAAAACGACACCACATGTTATATACATCCTTTCTAAGGTAAATGATCGACTGTCATTCCGAGTATTCCTGGGCAATACCAGGTTGGTCAGAGAATATATATATATATATATATATATATATATATATATATATATATATATATATATATATATATATATATATATATATATATATATATATATATATATATATATATATATATATATATATATATATATATATATATACATATATACTGAAGAAACAGAAATGGGTAGGAAGATATGTTAACAAAGAGAATTACTTGCTGCAGCGTGAAAATAAGGGTATTGAATAAATAGAAGTAGGCTATATATTTATTAATAATATGTATAATCCAAGGCGGGTCAGGGAAAGGCACTATCCATATGCATTATATTATAATAAATATGCCGACTTTTCACAACTCCTCATAGTTGAATTTTCCAGGCTACAAACGGCGAACGTGGCAATCAGTAAACTAATAAAATCAGAATTACAAATAAGAATTACAGTACAATAAAACATTGAGAATAAAATAATAAAACCTTCACTAAAAGAATAAGCAAAAGGCTTGTGACAGTCTACCCTAAAGGAAGCTAAAAACAAACTACTGTATTCGCATTGAGTATTACAAAAGAGAGAGAGAGAGAGAAAAAAAAATAAATAAACAAACATACAGACACAGAAGAAACAGCTCAACAAGACCAGCAGGCAATAAACAGTTGTGAGGACGATGCTTGGGAGTTTAACGGTGGTATAGTCAGTTTGATAATAATAGATTCGAGTATTGTTAAATAATTTTCTTTTTGTACCTGTCCTGTTATTGGGAAGTCTTTATAAAATAAAAAAAAGTTTTACATATCTTGGAATGATTCCTTAAATTAGACTGTTCAGGGCTGTATAATCTACTCCCGGTTCTGAAACTGACCCCTCTATGAGCATCAATGGGTACTGGCAATAGGACATCCGACATAGATCCCCTGACTACGTCTGGGGCACTTGTACATATACAGTATATAACGTTGGATGTGAATAAAGGACTGAGCTTGTCTTTAAACTTGAAGAGAGAGCCAACTGTTCGGGGGTTCTTCGGAATGAGCTCGAGGTTAAGGGCCGGTTCCTTTTGAATGATGTTTAGAAATTTCTTTCTGAAAGAATCATCTTGTCTTGTATAATAATAGGGGAACGCTGCGTACAAATTCATCTTAGGGACAGTGTAATATAGAGTAGGTGGCGTCATCTTTTTATTCATCATACTATTTAACTGTTTAAAAAATAGTTTAGATGGAAAGCAGTTGTTCCTGAAATAATTCGAAAGAGTTGTTATTCCGTCATGAAAAGTCAGCCAATTAGATGACAGAGGAAAAGCCCTGTGGAGGAGGGTAGAAACATCATTTAGTTTAAAACTGAAATAACAAGAGCTATAAAAATTCATACCCATACCCGTAAACGTACCTTTACGATATATGCCAAGAAAGAGTTTGTATTAAAATCTCGTTTAAATAAGACAAACGTGTCATCAACATAACGTTTATAAAATAAAGGCGGAAGGGCAAGGGGCTGGCGTCCATTATGCGCTCTTCCAGAGAGTTCTTAAAAATGTTGGCGAACGTAGCTCCTAAAGGACTTCTCATAGCCATTCCTTCCACCTGTCTATACAAAACCCCATTGAAAGTAAAGGCTGTGTCCAGCACGGCCAACTCTAATAAGTGTTTAAAAAGATTCTTGTTGAAATTTCGAAATAATTATTTTAAATAAGCTTTTCCTGATGACGCTGTCTTATTTCATAATTTCAACAAGAATCTTTTTAAACACTTAGAGTTGGCCGTGCTGGACACAGCCTTTATGATTAATTACAAAACTGACTCTACCACCGTTAAACTCCCAAACATCGTCCTCACAATTGTTTATTGCCTGATGGTCTTGTTGAGCTGTTTCTTCTGTGTCTGTATGTTTGTTTATTTTTTTCTCTCTCTTTTGTAATAATACCAGTACAGTAGTTTGTTTTTTGCTTCCCTCTGGGTAGGTTGTCACCAGCATTTTGCTTGTTCTTTTAGTAAAGGATTTATTATTTTATTCTGAATGTTTTATTGTAATTTTAATTTGTAATTCTGATTTTATTAGTTTGCTGATTGCCATGTTCGCTGTTTGCAGCCTGGAAAATGCAACTATTAGGAGTTGTGAAACGTCGGCATATTATAATAAAATCTGGATTGTTCTTCGAGCTGTTGCTCCGTAAATTGGAGTAAATATGCATATATATATATATATATATATATATATATATATATATATATATATATATATATATATATAATAAATATATATACATACATACATACATACATACATACATACATACACACACACACACATATATACTTCTGTTTATTCAATACCCATATTTTTATGCTGCAGCAGGTAATTCTTTTTATTAACATTATCTTCCTACCTATTTCTGTTTCTTCAGTATATGTATAACTATATATGTATATATATATATATATATATATATATATATATATATATATATATATATATATATATATATATATATATATATATGCCTAAAAAATCATAGTAGATGCACGTGACTTCAGTATATAGAGAATACCACAGGAAAATGACAGGCAGAGGTTCAGTACCAAGCGCTTTCACGTGTTTATTCTCGCTTGGTACTGAACTTCTGCCTATCACTTTCCTGTAGTATTCGCTTATATGTGGACATATGTGATTTCTTCCCAGTGGTTTTATATATATATAGTATATATATATATGCGCATGTATATATATATATATATATATATATATAGGCTATATAAAAAGCGTGGAAATAAGGTTGTTAAAGGAATAAAAGGAGTAGGCTATCTACTGTAATAATGATAGATGTAAATGATCCTATAGTAAAATAAGTCGCCTTTCAATGAATTATTTTCTTCCAGAATCATGAAAGAATGAGTTTTTAACTGATGCGAATTGCCCAGTCATGAAGTAGTCTATATAAAAATGAATCAGTATTGTCTGAAACCTTGTAATGAACAGTTATGAAGACTTTTACGAATGTATATACATTTTTTTTTTTCTTTTCTTTATTGGTACTTGTGGAGATCTCGGAATTGAACATGAAATATGATAGTTCATTTGACAGAAGAGCAAGAAAAATTAAGATAAGACAAAGAAGCTACACATTAGGTGGAAATGACATCTGTATTTTGAGGGATCATAAAAGCAGAGGGTAGTACAAAGAAAGATAAGAGGGAGAATGTAGTTTTAAAGAAAAACCTTCAATCTCGCGCGGAGAGAAATACGACAAGAATAAAGGAAAAGGAAGCGACATCAACATTTATTTGGCATTCTGGGCATTCGAGAGGAAATAATAATATTGCCAAATGAATTCCTAAGGGATGAAGACGGAGACAAAGAAGAGGAAATATTAGAAGTAACTCTTTTTCACTTTTAAGAGAATAGCCACACGGTGAAATTGAGGAGGTGTGGAAACAGAAGAGGCAAAATGAACGCTAATCGCAAGTACAATATGCAGTTTTAATTACGATTTGGCGTATTTTGATACATCGGACAATGTGTCATTTTGTGTTGACTGGTTTGTCTCGAAGCAGATGATTTATGCATTTCTGTTTTCATATTTTTTCAGTCTGGGTTTCATCGGATCTCTGTTTCCTTAGTACTGCCTTTTCTTTCTTTTATTTTGACACCTTAGCTTATAAATAAGAAGGATATTGTTTTGCAAGTTCATGAAATGTTTGCATTTCTACAGGTTGGGCGTAACTGTGAATAATGATAATGATAACAATCTAACACAATAAAAAAAGGGGCCTTAATCTCATATTTTCGTGTTTATGAACTGGAATTATTTTCGAATTGATGGAACGGTGGTTTCGTGTCTTTCGTTTTAATCTCTTCATTGGCTATTATATATATATATATATATATATATATATATATATATATATATATTATAGGCTATAGAGAGAGAGAGAGAGAGAGAGAGAATGTGTGTACTTACGCGCCCATTATTTCCTTTACTAAAAATCTTTAACGACTCCTAAAGTATAGTGAGTTCTTAAAAATTTCGTATCATGCCATTTTGTTTTAATAAAGTAGGTTAAGGTGTAGTTGAATCAGCCAGGCCACAAGTTATGGATGGTAGATGTGTGACATTGAAATGCGTGTCTTAGCATCATTTTTTTTTTTTTTTAAATTTTGACTAATATCTCTCCTTCTTAATCAGCCTGGTGCTCGGGATGGAGATTACGGGGAGATGTGATTTATGGGAACTGTCGTTCTTGATCCCAGCTCTTTTGTGAATGAGAAACTCATGTGGGCGGGAGGGCAATAATGAAAAGGGGATATGCCGCCAAGATCAGTTATTCATAAACGTCGTGACAAACGGTATGTAATTTCTCCCTGATTCTTCAGTAATTTCAAGGGTTAGAGAGAAACCATTGAAGAGAGGAGATTGGATATAGGATGGATGGTTCAGTCCCTATGGTGGTATTACCCCTTCAACGGCTTTTTTTTTTGTGGTGATATATTTTAATGGATCAGTGCTCGTTCGCTCGCTCTTTTGTCGCCTCGGTTGTGCCACACAATATATGACTGACTGCCTAACACATGGTTTAAAGGGAGATACCCATATCATTCATCCATCGCTTGTGATCGAACCCAAGGATCTTTGTTTTGAGACAGAAAAAGAAGAAGTGACTACAGTTATGTTTCAAAGAAAACAAATGATAAAAGGATGTAGCATTTATTCTTTATCCATTCAGTTCGCAAAATCAGCAGTAAACAAGTAAAAATTACGCCGAAGAAACTTGGGCGCAATCGAGTTTTCTGAATGATGGTGGCCTCAGCCACGGCCCATAAAACTCTTAGCCGCTGCTCATGAAGCTCTGCCACGGTCCGGTGGTGGCCTATGTTGTTGGTACCTATAGCGCTGCCAGAAGCACGATTATATATGACTAACTTTAACCTTAAATAAAATAAAAACTGTTGAGGCTAGAGGGCTGCAATTTGGTATGTTTGACGTTTGGAGGGTGGATGGTCAACATAGCAATTTGCAGCCCTCTAGCCTCGGTAGTTTTCAAGATCTGAGGGCGGACGAACAGACAAAGCCGGCACAATAGTTTTCTTTTCCAGAAAACTAAAAGACAAATAAGGAGAGGAGAAAGGCAGCTATGGAAAAAACATTACAACGTGGAATGTTAGTTATTGAGTACGCATCTTCAGAGATACTCTGATCCATGAGGATGTTATGCATTTAACTCAGTTTCGTAGCTGATTCCATTTATTATTTAATAACTATGAGAAGGGAGCTGGTGATTTTTGGACTATAGTTTATAAATACATACATTATAAATATATATATATATATATATATATATATATATATATATATATATATATATATATATATATATATATATTCTTCGTTTAACGTGCTTTTTCCCATTTTTCATATGGGGTAAGCACGATGTGTTCTATTGAAGGACTTTGATTTGGCTTTGGGGTAGGCCGTAGCCTCGATCGGCTGCCCTGCCTGACATCGCTTAGATCCCGGTAGCACATGTGTATATGTATCGTGCCAATCCCCAGCTCGCTTTCCCCTAACAGAGCGGAGACGTGAGCGGTTTAGGCCGACAGTTCGAGACGTGTAAGGCATCTGTTATGCTTTTAGAAGATGTTGAGTGGCTTTGTTTGTGTGTGTATTGGTATGTAACACCCATTTGCTTTCAGCAAACCTATCCGTTGATTACATACATAATCCCGGGGTGTCTACACGGATAGCAAAGTGTCCGCCCTCTGACCGGCCGGCTGCGGATTTGAACTTGCGACACAGACGTCTTATGAAGTCTGAGTCCGCTGCTCTACCAACCGAGCCATCGAGGCTCCATATATATATATATATATATATATATATATATATATATATATATATATATATATATATATATATATATATATATTATTCTTCTTCTTTTAATGTGCTTTTTCCCATTTTTTGTATGGGGTAAGCACGATGCCTTCTTTTGAAGGACTTTGATTTGGCATAAACACATGCACGCATCTATCTGTATATATTTAATATATATATGTATATATATACAGATATATATATATATATATATATATATATATATATATATATATATATATATATATATATATTTATATACACAGCACTTCTGTCAAATTTATGCAAAACTGTCTCCATAATTAATGCTAGTGCCATCACCAAAGCGAGGAAAAAATACTGGGAACTGAACCATTCATCAGAGCTACTGGATAAGAATTTATTCAGATTAAAAGTTGAAAGTGCTTTAGTTGAAATGGTAAAACAAATATCAGATGATCGTAATCCAGTACTTAGAATTTAAATAGACAAGTTTACTTGATCAAACTGAGATAATTGCTGCGAATCAAATATTTTTTGCAACTACTGTAACATTCATGCTAATCATAATCGCTTTTGTATGTTACGTTTTTCTGAAATGAGAGTCTACTTCAGTTAGTAGTTGTAATAAAATTAATTTATTACAGAGATAAACATTTTTTTGCTTCATTAATTGGCAGAGCTCTCTGGAAGATTTCCATATGCTGGATATTTATTGTTCTTTGTCGACTTCCTACAGAAAGAGTTTTTGCAATCATCATGATATGCAGTCTTCCATTGCATAGAAAGACGACACGTTAATGAAGATAAACTTATCATTAAAAACTTTAGTAGAAAGAAGATTAAAAGTAAATTTAAGAGGTTTTGCTTTGAAAATAGGAAAATTTTAAATAGATGAGGAGTATTTGCGTCAGTTCTATTTTGAATAGAAAAAAGTAATGATTACCATAAAGTTTATTTGAAATTCACTTCCTCTCTCGTGAAGGATAAATTTACAAAATATAAGAAAAACTGTTGCTAAATAGATGTTTCTGTAATTATAAATTTCAACTTTACAATCCCCAAATATATATATATATATATATATATATATATATATATATATATATAATATATGTATATATATATATGTATATGTATAATGTGTGTGTGTGCATTTATAAATATATATATATATATATATATATATATATATGTGTGTGTGTGTGTGTGTGTGTATATATATTTATAAATATATATATATATATACATACATATGTGTATATATGTATGTATATATACATATAAATATATATATACATATACACATACATATATATATGTATATATATGTGTATAAATATATATACATACATATATATATATATATATATATATATATATATATATATATATATATATATATATATATATATATACAGTATATATATATATATATTAGCCTATATATTTGGGGGTTGTGAAGCGAAAGTTGCAATTTCAGAAACATTATTTAGCAACAAATTTTTCTTATATTATTTAATAAGAAAAAAATACTGTAACAAAGCAGAAGAGAAGCTGATATTTTCGTATTCTTCCACAATGGTATCTATATAGTGAGAACATCAAAACAGTGATTAGGATGGTGCCAGTAATAAACATCCTGAGCCGTTTCATTATCGTTGTGTATGATTATAATGAGCAGACTTATCAGCTGATAAATAATTAAAGGATTTAAGGGAGATTTACAGTTATGAAGTATTAAGAGACATACCCTTTCAAGTTCCCCTAGCACTGGAACCATCATGCACATTACATTAACAGGAATGGCATGAGTGGCGGAATTTCACAGAGGCCCTTTGCATTCCCCGGAGTTAGAGGCAGTGATGATGATGATGATGATGATGATGATGAACATTAAAGGAATATGTTAACTGAAATTTTATGAAGCAAGTGTCATGTGAGCTTTAACGAATATCAGAGGAAAATCGTATAGCAAGTAACTGGAAATGTAATGATGTGGGGTACTTTTGTGCATTTATTTTTAATAAATATTAGATTTATAAAAACATCTTTACTAATCAAATATTAATGAATATATTTCTGCCTTTTGAATCAGATATTAAATGTGATTAAAGAACTAAGGACTAGCCTAAGTGTAAACTAACTTGAAAGTGGAAAAATAGATAGAACTTTAACGTACAAAAACCTTTGGACAAATTGAAGTCAAATAAATAATAAATAAAATGGATAGTAAACCAGATATATTATGACACTCTCCATGCGTCTTAGCAAATTAAACCAAATTGTAATCGATATTCCAAAGTGAATTTACCAGTCACATCCTCTTATAAAAAACATAAATGTTGAAATTAGTTACTGGGAAAATTAGGGGGTTTCAAACAATTCGTTCTTTAACATGTGACATAATTATCACGTCAATATAAATAATCATTTTTATTGTTCACTGTATTTACTACCCAGACCCTCTCCTTCTACATCATTCATTACTTACGTTCGCCCTTCAGATATTCCCCTGACACTGAGATGATTATTTCTGTCCTTTATTTATTCTGTTCCATCTGACCTTCAAGTGAATTTGATGTAAATAATTATGGTTTTTGCTTGTGTTTCAAATCTGTTATTACTAGTAATGCTTACCACTTTTGCACCAGTTTTGGATTTCCTATTATACACAATTAATCTTGATACATCACACTTTACTGACTTATGTATTTTACGAGATAGATATATGATAATAATCCTATGTGTGCGATATGACCTGCTTGTCTATTTCCTTTATCTTCTGTCTTTTTTTGTGTTAATGGCTATCACTTTATCCTCTTTCCTAAAGTCCCATCAGTCTTTCTGCTTTTCAATAACGTGTTATGCTTCCTCGATTTATGTATGTATCACTGTTTTACTTGCTTTTTTACAAAACAGTTAACGTTTTTCCCACTAACGTGATTACTTTGTAGCCTCTATTTTGCACTTTATTTCTTTCTTCTCTTCAAATGCTCTCCTATTTCATTGGTTTTCGTTCTCCTGTTATAAATATTGTACTGTTTTTCGATCCTAATCTTTATGTATATAAAGCCAATAAAGGGGACAACAATCGTGTTAGAATGATTTTTTGTCACACCTGTATATTAGCCTACCTGGAACACAAAATGTTTTGCAGTAAGCTAATTTGAAAACAGGCGATACCTTCTTCCTTTAGGACACCCAAAAAAGTCTGGAGTGGGAGGATGAAGGGAAAAAATATCGAAACTTGAAAGTTATGACAAGTTCGGGATAAGACATGAATTGTAACAGATGTTACATGATTAAGGCTATGGCCAGACAGAAATATCCATGTAAACTTTCGTTTGCTCGAGATCTGCTAAGTTTGAGTTTTGTTTACGATTGTTGTAAAGAGATCATGGTTATTCCTTCACATTTATTGATTAGCTATATGGTTTAATATCTTTTAAGACCCGGGGTGCACTGCTCGAATCTTTGAAATGTTAGTGTTCTTATTTATGTAATTATCACTGCTACTAAAATCCGTTATTATTTTCAGTTATATTTGGTTATAGCTGCTTTGGAGTTCCATTTCGCCAATTTTGCTAGACAGCTGTTCTCTCCTTTGTGTATAGTTCCAGTTACAATTCTATTTTCTTCTCATCCTTTGAAAATTTTATGCTACGAACTTCTTTTGCGTTTTTCACCTCTAGTTCTATGTATACCTTTATTATGTCCTTAAACACTCCCATGCATCTACCTCTCACTTTCATTTTCTCTCAGGTTTAGAGAGGAATTCAAGGCAAAATAGTTCTGAGAATTTCTTCCTTCATTCTCCCTCATTCTAACCACGTACAGTTTCGCACTGCACTTTATTTTTTGTTTAACTTTGCATTTTATATTTCTTGAATAACAGAGTACCTTATTCTTGAAAGTATTTTTCACACACTGATACCATTTTGATATTCATGCTTTCCCACGAACGTTCTGAACTGAGCAAAGCCATATTTATGACGGCATTATAGCATTCCCTTCCTCCAGCACTCTTCTATCCTCAGCCTCTTTTCAACGAACTCTCTTCTGCCAATAAATTCCTCTCTCCTGAGCCACGTTTTGCCTCTTATGGTTCCGCTCCACCTCACGCTCGCTCCTGCTCCTATCGCTCCGGGTTTGATGTCAACAGGTCCCTCCTGGAGATCTCTCAGTATTTTTGTGTCTCAGCAGTT
Organism: Macrobrachium rosenbergii; assembly: GCF_040412425.1. Lineage (NCBI taxonomy): Eukaryota > Metazoa > Arthropoda > Malacostraca > Decapoda > Palaemonidae > Macrobrachium > Macrobrachium rosenbergii. The sequence goes on from NC_089764.1 coordinate 15,569,196, forward strand.
TTTGAGGTTACTCACAGCTTTCCTTTCTCTCGTATTATTTTTCCTGTTGATTCAATATCTCATTAGATGTGTTTCTTGTAAAAAATAAAAATCTATTTGTGGTTAAGAATCTGTTTGTTTATGAAGAATTATCTGGAAAAATTTATGAAAATCTCATATATATGGTTTATTCCTCAGGTTTATGATAGTAGAATGTCTTTTGAATCTGTTACTCTTATTCAACTGTTAAATCAATAGATCATTTCAAAATCCAAATTCCAGAGATCATCTGTGAAAATATCGGAAATGCTTAGCCACTCCACCTCTCCGCTGTCTTGTATCTTAATATAAAACGTTTCTTTTCCATCATTTTTATTTACATTTCTTCGATATTTTCTTTTCCCGTCTCTTGTTTTAGCATTCATTCTTTTTATCCTCTGTTTTTTCTTCAATCTGGAAATGCTTTGTATTGCTTGTCCCGTTGGTATTTTATGAAAAGAGACTCATGCACATTTTTTATGCATGATGCTTGGTGCAAATATTGAAGTTTGGGATATGTTTAAGTGGAAATATACATCTTTTCAATGGTTTTATTTCCAGCATAAATATTATACGCTTTATATATGCTGTGTTACAAACAGTACCACTTCTTTGCATGGTTTTTGATAAAAAGCATAAAACACGTTTCGGTTCCAAAACACACGCCCCGCCCGGTAAGACTAATATTGAAAAATGATGGAGCCTTTTTCATATTTGTATGAAAAACTTATCTAATTCCATAAAAGAGAGAGAGAGAGAGAGAGAGAGAGAGAGAGAGAGAGAGAGAGAGAGAGAGAGAGAGAGAGAGAGAGAGATGGCGGGGGTGGCGGAGTAGCCTCATACACTCTTTCAGAAGACACGATTCTAACTGAAAAGGAGTTGAAATTCTTTTTAAAGTATAAGGGAGGTATTTATTTGTCATTTTATTTTATAAAAAAAGACAACACAAACAACAAACATGAGCCTTAGAATTTACAACTCGAGAGGAAGGCTGTAATATTTAGAAAAAGATAAATTTGACATAGAAATGGAATTTTTCTCTGTAGCTTTTCCTTGATCCTATCTATTCTACTCCATTTTCCATTTTGGCATTCTCCCCTTCATAATCCTATCTACCAAATGTCTTCGATTCCGGCATCTCCTATCATTCATCAGTTCTTATTCTCCATCTCTTCCCATTCCTCGGTCTTAAGCGGCTCCCAACCCTCTGTCTTGCGGATACGACAAGAACAGCATTAGAAAATAAGAGACAGAAGAAAAAATAAAAACACTGTATTTTTTACCTCCAAGTGAAACCCTCATTAACGGAGGATATATATCAGACAAATGACAGGAACGGATCACGTTGTAGAATCCTGAGTAAACTTTTAGATTCCCTGAAATTCTTTGTCTCAAGGGAGAACAATTTTTTTTTGTGTGGATATAACGATTAATCCGGAAAAGGGTATTTTTTTTCGGAAAATATTTAAATGGCTGTGCGTTTCTTCGTTTTGTATATTTTTTACTTAATTTTTTTTGTTGAACTTTATTGGGACACGAGTTTGTTGGCACGTGCTTACGCTCGCTGAAACTTGGCGCTGGTGTCTCCCCTCCCCTCCCGATCCCCTACCCACCCCGCCCCCACCCGGGGCGGACAAACAGGTTTGCAGGATGTCTCCCCTACCCTAACGTTCCCCTGCCTACCCCACCCCCACCCGGGGTGGACAAACCGGTTTGCAGGGGGTGGGTGGCTATGTCATGGCTCCCCCACTATCACCTGGGGGAGGACAAACAAGAACCACTCGGATATTATTATAGATTGTAAATTTGAGGATGTAAATCACTGAATTACAGGATTCACTGATTAACGCGAAATTCTAATCTCTTTCCGCTGGGGTCGTCGTTATTGTTCTCCCAAAGAAATATCGAAGAAATTTGTTGCAGCATCTCTGATATTCTCTTTGGCTGCAATGAATGTTGTTCTTAGTATCTGCGGATGAATTGTCACCAGTTTATCCTAGAATAACACATATTCTTTCTTTTATTTACCTTCGTTTCTATCATTATTAGTCTCTCAGCTTATATCTTCCTCCTTGTCTCATCTACCTCCTATCCGATCTCAGCAGAACGATGGAAATTGAATCGTTACATTCAGTACTAACTGCTGTTATGCTGTTAAAGCACTCAGTACGTGAAAGATACGTTTTATGCATATAAAGGAAAAAATGACTCAAACAGTAGCGCATTAACAGGTCCGGTTGTCGTATGAAAAATTGCCATTTCCTTCAGTTTCAGTAATCAGATGAGTTACCAAACAATCGGCTATCATGAAAAACCCGAAGTGTAATTCGCAAAATATTGAAAATTAATCCCAAATAAGACCAACAACGCTGTAGTAAATACATAAAGACGTACATTTTGGAATTCAGTCCATACTTCGTGTTGACAGTGAAGAAGTGATACGAGTGAAGAAACGAAATCAGAAAGAAAAGAGAATTCTTGTTTTCGTTAATGGTGGTTCGCCTTTCAACCAGTGAGTGCTATGAAAGTCACACAGCGCTTCTCATTTGTAAGAAATTCCAAAGATTTTTCCTGTAACTCTCTTAAAGAATCACAATGTAAAGCATTGACACTTGCTCCATTTTGACTATAGCAAGAGGGCCTATCTATCTGTCTATCTATCTATCGATCTATCTGTCTATCTATCTATCTATTGCAAATTTATTCCCATACTAAGCATCCCCAATTTAACCGTTTATGTACTCAGACACTACAAAAGTTTACGTTACAACACCGTTACACAACACACCCAAGTTTTTTTCCTTTTCAACCCATTTAACTATTCGCTGTAGCTTTTCCTTAATCCTATCTGGTCTGCTCTGTTTTACATCTCGTTCTTCTCCCCTGCATCATCCTATCTACCAAACGCATTCGAGTCCAGCATCTCCTGTCCATCTGTTCTCATTCCCCATCTCTTGCTATCCTTCAAGTCGTAAGCAGCTTCCAACCCTCTGCCTTGTACTGTACATCCGACGAGAAAAGCTTTGAAAGATGAAGGCTAAGAAAAAGTAAACTCAGTCTGTTCCTTGTAACCAAGTGAAACTCTCGTTAACGGAGGATATATATCAGACATATGAAAAATGTTTCACGTTGTAGACTTTTGATCAGATTTTTAGATTTCTTGCAACTATTTGTCTTGGTGACACAGAACATTAATTTTGTATTTTATATCTTTCTAGAACGAATAGCACTTATTTCGGAAACAAAGATTAATCCCCCAAACAGTTTTACAAATCATTAAATGAGTTGGCAGTAGAAAGGTACTTTGTATTTCAGCTGAAAAAGTATTTTTTTTTATAAATGAAATTTTACAGGAACATTGTAAATCGGATAAAGTAAATCACAGAACATCACGGCTCACTGATTAACAAGAATTCTTTTGCATTTCTATCAGCTAGGTCTTTATTATTCTTTAAAAAAAATATGTAGTGATGAAACGTGTCTGCGTTGCTTTCACCCTCGTTGGTTTTAATTGGTTTTGTTCCTAGTCTTCCCGTTTTTAATTTAATTTTTTGTAACATTTTTTAAACATATACGCTAATCGGATAACATGTCACGGGACTATCCCAATATAACACACACTGTTCTCTCTTCTATTTGCGATCAGTTCTATCCACGCCATTCTATAAACTTTTTCATCTTTTCCCTTGTAATTTTACGCATAAAATAATCAGTATTTTATGAAGTTAAAAATAACCTCGTTACATTCAATCCTAACTAGAATACAGTATACTTGCACACACACCATAAACACACCACATATATATATTATATATATATATATATACATACATATATATATATATATATATATATATATATATATATATATATATATATATATATATATTAAACGGATAAACATCCGATGAAGCCAGCTGGAAAAGTTTACGCAATGGAAAAATTAGATTTCCAATATGGTTGAATTGTTGCTCGGAAAGTAGCATTTTCTTTCATTTTGAAGATTCCGTAAATTCACAAGCAGTCGTTTTCCTAAAAATATATATTGGGAAAGAAGTGAAAGGACAGGAAAATATGAAAGCTAATTTTGTAATATATACATCAAGACAAACAGATTAGAAACGACCCTGATTTTGAGTTGGCAGAGATGGAATGATGAAAGCGAATATTACCAAATTTCTTTGCTGTAACAAACGCTTTCGATTTCCCTCAGTAAAACTTCACGGAGAATCGCTCCTCCACAAAACTGGTGAAAATATTCACGGATGGAAACTGAACGACTTTGCGTAATAGAAGCCAAGCATAAGCTTCAGCAATATCAACCAAAAGTTTATCATGGAATGAAATCCCAGTGAATGGCTCCTCCTGACTTTCTACAAATCCATTTATAATATATTTTTTGTTAGGATACAGATAGGCACTGATGAAAACTAATGTCTAATCATACGGGCTATTATTATTATTATTATTATTATTATTATTATTATTATTATTATTATTTTTTGGGAGTGGCTTTTAGCCGGGATTATAGGTCGTTCAGGTGATATGCCTCCTGTGCTCGGCGCTGGCTCTCTCTCTCTCTCTCTCTCTCTCTCTCTCTCTCTCTCTCTCTCTCTCTCTCTCTCTCTCTCGTCGGTGTCTGGCGTCGGCTAGTTTCTTAAATTTCTCCTAAAGTTGGTAACGAGACATTCTGTTTCCTTCTCCATGTTGATGTTTGGCTTTTTTTTTTAAAATATGTAGTGCCTCGAGAAGCCGTAGGCGTCGGCGGTCCGTTGCCTGGTCTGTGATTTTGGTGCTTTTTACAGGTTCTTCTCTTTCGGGCCTTCTTTGATGATTTTGCGCGTAATGATTAAAAATGGTCCATTCTTGGAGGTGACAGGAGAGACGTTTGGAGAGTTTGGTAGTGGTCATCCCGTTATATGAGTGGTGGCATCTTTCCACCGGGCATGTAAATTCGCAGATGGGACTACTGCTGGTACCCTTTAAAGACGTTTCCAGGGGCGCTGGGTTGTTTTTTTAGCAATAACTGGATTGTTTTCATATTTTTATGGTATATCATCAGATTAATTTTGTCATCTTCTGCAGTAGGGCTTACATTTTCATTTATTTTTCTGACGGCTTTCTCATCTTCTACATATTTTTGGTGCATGTAATATAGTTTTATGGACTTACTGTGGTTGTTTTCTGTGTCCGTCATGCTTTCCCGGTGCCAGTTATTAATAGAGACTCTGGTTTTGTTGTTCAACCATGCCGTTTGAGAAATTGTTGTTTATGAGTATTTGTGCTGATTTTTCAATCTCTTCCGTAGTTCCTTTCCACGTGGAACTGTGTGAGAGGGCGTGACGGACGAAGGCATCAACCACGGACTTTTTATACCTGTCCGGGCACTCACTGGACCCATTATGGCATAGACCCGGGTTCGTGGGTTTTTTGTATACGTTTGTGGTGTAACGCGTTGGGATCTGCTGTACCCGAACGTCTAGGAAGGGAAAGGCACCGTCAACACTACGTTCGCAAGTGAAACGAAGGGGCGGAATATTCTTCAAAATATGTCCATAATGTTTCCAGGTCCTCTTCGCTGTCCACTCTCACAAAGGTGTCATCTATATAGGATCTCCTCACTCCATATATCCGTGACAGGTATTGTCTGCAGTCGTCTACCGCCTTTTTATGGAAACCCCGAGACTCCCCTTCTACAGGTATTATCGCCTTCCTAGACGTCGAGAGCCTCTTCGTCGACGAGACGATTGAACATATCCTGAATATGGTATATAGATGTGAGGACACACCGACCATGAAAATCCCCGAAGAAGCCCTAAAGCCCTTCTCGAAACATGCACTAAGAAGGCCCCCTTGCCCTTAACCACCCACGGAGAACATCTTGACTGCCAGATCGACAGCTTAGCA
>NC_089764.1:15580120-15587620 GCF_040412425.1 Macrobrachium rosenbergii
TGATTTTGGGGATTCCTGTTTTCACATGCCGTTTTGTCTATTACTGCTCAAGCTGCTGAAGTTGGGGGATGTGCAGAGTTGCACACTGATAGGACCTCTTTCCACAAGTGCTTTCTTCGACAAACAGCAGTCTCCTTTCATACTGCTTTGAGTCCAGTCTTTCATAGCCTATCTCAAAAATAGCCTATATCAAAACAGCGTTTTCCATACTCTAACTGGTTTGATATTCAAATTTGAAAGGAGCTTTTTCAACTGATAAAAGCAATATTTGTGCTGGCATTACTGATTCCCCTTCCTTCTGCATAGTCCTCGAATTTTCGTCTGATATTGAATCGTTCTCTCCACAGTCGCTGTTGGCCTCTTTCGGAACCGTACCGTCTGACATACTTTGCACTTATTCTATGATCCAGGTTTTACTTCTACAGTTTCCTCTCGGCAGTCTCTGGATCTCTGCCGATTATTATTAAATTTTTTCATAACGCTCTTTTTCGTGTATGTATTAATTCCTTTAGAGAACGTATATGTGGTATTATCGCGAAATCAGATACTTTTTAGATGATTGTGTTTCTGTTCCCCCTAAAAATATAAAAGAATTATCAGTGATAATGATTTTTCTTAATTTTTTTTTTCAACAGTTTTCTGAAATTTTAAACAGTAACCCCCTCTTTATTTTCTTTGTATTTTATTCAGTATTGCCATCTGATTGGGAGTTTTTCCATTAAATAGAGAAATAGAGCAGGCAGTCTTTCAAGGGCCATATGCTTTTTAAAAATCAATAAGTTTTCTTGTCTGCCTCCATTTTTCCTCTCATTTCTCTATTTTAAAGGATTACTCTTTCTCCATACATGTCTTCGTTCTTTATATCCCCTTTGGCCCTTTAAATCCTGATTGTTTACGATTTGTTTCTCTTTATCCCTGGGCTGAAGACAGGCATTATATGGCTTGCCTTGGTGAAATGGCTTTATAAATTTGAATATGATTTGTGTTGCAAATGTTTATTTCATGTTCACGATAATACAAGTAAATATATTTTTGTAATGGTAAATTGTTGATAATGTATTGTCTAATTTCTACTAAAAACATTACCCTTTGCCGTTCACAGTTATCTCTAAATGTTAATTCTGTTAAAGGTTTATTTAAACAAAAATAGTTTTCTGGAGCCATAAAACCACGACCCACGCTATTAAGAGTAGCGAACAATATTATGGTTATTTACATTAGCATACAAATGTCTGATTTTCCTCGTTGCTATGCCATACGCATAAACACTGAGAAATGGAAGTGCTGTTTTTGTACTGCGTCGAGAGAGTTTTTCTTAAACGAAAAGATAAATAAATAAAAAAAAAAAACAGTAGTCGTAAACATCAGAGAGGGAGAAGAATGTTTTACCTGATAAAACTGAAGAATTAATGGAAGACGGAAAAATAAGCATTTAACCTTTAAACTTGATTCATTACATGAACAGAAAAGTACAGTTTAATACTGAATGAAATAATAAATATTTTTTGGATAGACTCATAAAGATTCAGACTTACTTTTTTTTTTAAACTAAGTTTAACTTTCTGTTTCCATGTTTTTTGAGGTAAATCAAAAGTATAAATTTTTTTTTAAATTTTTATGTCGCTATATTTCTACTCCTTTTTGAAATATATCCATTTTGCTCTGATTTTATATTTTATTTTTAACTTCCTATGCCTTTGTGTGCTCTCTTTTTTTGATTCCTCAATTTGTCTAGTAATTTTGTTTTTGTATAGAGTAACTTTACAAACAGTCTAACCTTTAGAGGCTGTTTCTCCCGATTTATTCCTGAAAATGGAGTAATTGCGCTGACAGCTTGGATCTACCGTAGATTTCGAATCATTTTTTTTTAATTTGTCCCATCAGGCTATTCTATAAAGATCTTTAGGGGAACGGAGGAAAACGATTTATATAAAATAATTTTTCTTTTCAAAATTGGTTCTTTAATTTTTCCATTGTTTTTCAGACATTTAATTGTTTAGGTAAATTATAATTTTTCAGTTTGCTAATTGACTTGACAAATAGGGAGAAGTAAAGTAAAATAAAAAATAAAGTTAATGTCTGCCTGTCTGTCTGCTTGTATGAGAAAAGTAGGGCGTTGAATATATTAGAGCCATGTATCATTGCTTTAATGAAACAAGTAGCATGTCATAGCCGGAAACACTTCATAATGTTTGAACAGTGTCAGTATTAATTAATGCAGCTTTATCTCGTGACGGGAAGGATTAACAACCGCTATTGGCATTGAAAATAAATGAATGATAGTAATCGCTTTTTAGTATTCATGGCTGAACTCCTGACTATAAAAGTTTAGTGTTACAGAAATATTGTAGTTTTCATTTTAGGTAAACATTTAGAACAAACTCACTTGGAACAAAGGAACTCATTTTTTTGGGCTTCCTTTGTATATCTGCTTACCTTTCTATTTGGAGAGTTACGTGAAAACTAAAGTGGTTTTAGTGAAACAAGGGGAAAATACTCGTTAGATTGTCGCCTTTACATGATTAATTCTAGGATGGTTTAGGCTAAGAGGTACCGGTTTTCGCATTAAAAACCCTGCCAGGTTTATAATGTAGAAGGAATAAATATTTCCAACTCCTTTGATAAAATAATACATTCATTCTTTCTTTAGTGGACGTCTTAAAACATATAAGGAGACATATATTGCAAGATATACAGTATACTGTACAGTATGCTTCCGGAACCTGTTATCATCATTTTATTAATACCAAAACCGTAGATGTCACCGCTACATCCGATGACATCGGAACTTTAACCCAGGATCAGTTCTACTATACATGCACTGGCGTTTGTGTTAAATATGGTTAACAATTCGGCACTAAATTGCAATTGCGCTTATGCAATGTTTGTGTGTGTCAACGCTCGCCGTGTCTGGTTTATATTTTGTTGTTCGTTTTATTGGACTATTTCTAAATTGTGTTGGTTTCCTGTAGTTTAGTGTTATTTCCCATCGGTTGATACAGAATTTCTCATTTTATCGTTTTACCTTCTTTCATTACTTTATTATTTAGGCTAGTGTCCTGTTCTATGGAAAAGAACCAAGTTTTCGTCTCTCAGTGGTTTAAAATTTGTATCTTAAAAATTTTCTCTGTACTTTCACTCACTTTGCCACTTAACCCTGAGATATATCATACGTATATATATATATATATATATAACAGTATATATACATACTGTATATATATATATATATATATATATATATATATATATATATATATATATATATATATATAAATGCATATATACGTATTCTTACCTATATATATATATATATATATATATATATATATATATATATATATATATATATATATATATATATATATATATATATATTTATTATATCTATGTGTGTGTATACAGTAGACGATGCAACGTTCTCAACGTCGAAGATTGTAGTAAGACGACAACTGTCTACTTCCTCTCCAAACTCGAACGGCAGACTGTAAGCTTAATGCAAGTAATTATATCCGGAGGTTTAGTTCCTGGAAACGGGGAGGCAACAACGGAAGAGCCTCTGGCCTGGGAGCGGAAGTAGTTGGATCGCGAGAGTTTGAATCGGATGCAACCTCTGGGGCAGTAGGGCGCTTCCACGGGATACGCAGTCTTGTGGCATTAGTTTCGTAATGCCGTGACACTTTTATTTACTCGTGTAATTTCATTCTCATAACTTATTATGGTTATGTTTAATCAAATGAAAAGCTAGATCTCAGTGTGAGATAAAAATTTATTGTTTTATTTTAGCTGGTGAATTTAGAGGTTTAATGTATTTTCAGGGAATTTTAGTCTCCTTTTTTTTTAGAATTTCGTAGTCATCTTTGATACGCTTATCTTCGTACCCAAACATTACTATCCATATTACTTTATCATAATCTTCCTATCTCTAAAGTTTCCTTTTCAACCGCCGCGGTTCCTCCTCTTACCTTTCCACCACCGAGGTTCGCAAAGAAGATTGGTATTCCAATTCTCAGACGCTAAAGGTAAACGTCTAATTTTCACTCCACGGCGTTTTAGTCAGATTCTGCCATCTGATTTGTGTGAAGTGGTGTGAGAGTGGAAAAGAGGTAACATAGAGAAGCAAGAAATAAAAATAGTCATTCATTCATAGGAAACTTTTATGAACTGAAGACAGGTAGGACGAAAATTATATGAAAAACGATCAAATATTTCTCTATAAACACATGAAAGGTTCTCTATTGAACTTGAAAACAATCCCAGGCTTCAAAGATGCAACTTTTTCTTATTTCTCTGTTTCAAATCCGATTCATTTATTCGACGATTTCTGAGGCATATTTAATCCTTTCTTTTAGCTTCATCATTATTCACTTCAGACTACTAGATCCATTTCTGAAAAACTGGTGTACAGTTCAGTAGTTTATTCTCTTCATGGCTTTTATGTTGATCTTATTCGTCTCTGTTTAGAGTATTGTTATCATATTTGATGCGCTTTCTTTCTTTCTTGAATCTAAGTCAGTTTGAGTGATCGATGATCATTCTCTCTCTCTCTCTCTCTCTCTCTCTCTTCATTGTTCTGTTCAGTGAAAGGGAAGACATCCACCTTCTCCCAAGCGTCATCTTAAGACAACTACCGCTAAAGTGAACCATATTACCAAATCATCTTCCTCTGGATTACGTGAGTAATTCGGCTGCCAAAAGCTGTCACGAATAATAAGAGAAACCAGAATACAACACGCTCAAATGTCAAGAAGGAATACATAGGCTGATTCAGCTACAAAATGTGCAAAAAAAAAAAAAAAAAAAAAAATGTAGAATACAAAAAAATATATATATACATTTACACTGGAGCCGCAAGAAAAGCTGGGATATGTGTACGGGTAGCAGTGATATTTGAGGATGAGATAAACTTAAGAAAAAATGTTAAAAAATCGAATCTTGAGGTTTCCAAAGACGTTCAAGTTCTCATGGAAAGTAGGTTTCCAGGGGTCAAATAAAATGGTGACAAAAAATTATGCTTATTTTGTTCTCGTCGATAGTGGGTCCAAAGTTACCAGAGTTCCTTTGAGTAATCGTCAGTGTTAATCGCCCCAGGTTATTATTATTATTATTATTATTATTATTATTATTATTATTATTATTATTATTATTATTATTATTATTATTATTTGGTTTCTCATTAATACCCGACGAAGCAAGGTCCCTCTGAATGAGCATGAATATTTTAAATAGAAGTAAAAAGACACTAGCGATGTCAATTGAACATGCATTAAGAGGAAATTCACGAAATGATAATAATTTATATGTAAAAACAAGGAAAAACATGGAACTATCTGTTCTTTCATATCCTGAATTCGCCCTTTCAGTGCTCATCCGATTGAAGTTTTATATATATATATATATATATATATATATATATATATATATATATATATATATATATATATATATATATATATATATATATATATATATATATATATATATATATATATATATATATATATATATATATATATATATATATATATGATTTTCATTTCCTTCGTTTCAAATTTCCGTCTTTCGTATGTATATGATAATAAATTCAATTTTAACTTGTATTAATTATCTTCATTTTTTTTACTTCCCGTATTTTTTTCGTCTACGTGTTTTGTCTTCAAACTGACAATTATTCTCTTTCTCTTTTTAATTAGGGGTTTCTTTTTCTCATTAATAGCCAGTGCTTTACTCCATGTTTCTATTACGATTTTTTCTATTTTCTCGTGAACGGTCTCCTTTTCATCCGTAATGCGTTTTTCCCTTTATGAAAATCCTCCGTCCTCCTTCAGTCATGAAATACACAGCTCAAAAAAAAGGGCGAGGGAGAGGGTGACGAACCCAACCTTTGATATTCTCAGTAACGTTTCCATATTGCGAGTTTTGTTTTATTTTTGGCTTACGATTCTTCAATTATTCAATCCACTTACCCAACTACACATATTTGCCTCCTAGAACACAAGATACTTGTTTTTGGAATAGAGCAATTTGAAAAAACATCTGAATCCTAATTTTTCCTCTGAGTAGCTAAAACGTTTCAAAGCCAGAGAGGGAAGGAAAAAACAATAATGTAATGCTCTTAACGATGTGTGCTATAAGCATTAATTGTGTTGGCTAAATTAAATGAACATTTGCTGTGATAAGCCGAGGGTGCAGATACTGAAATAACAGAAACAATGGTATAAAATGAACATATTTTAAGGTTAAACCATAACTTTAGGTGCGATAATAAAAGCTGAGGAGAATGAAAGCATTGGAAAAGAATACAAATTATGAAATAACTAAAAATCAGTGTAGCGAAGAATTCTAGGTAACTATCTACACTAAGACTAGATACCATATAGGACCGATTTATCAATTTTCTTTTCAAGTCGTATAATTTCTTTAATGCTAGAGCTGAACTAAAAGTTATCCTTCTTAGCCACGTAAAATAAATCTAATCCTTCGGGACAGCCTTAGGAGAGGTGTTAATCAGCTCAGTGGTCTGGTTAAACTAAGATATACATATTTATTTGGATAATGGAGCTTAGCCGAATGACATGGGAAAAGCTAAATAATATTAGCAGTTTATATTTATTGATAGCATCATAGTGTGCTACGACATTAACACAGCTATGAATGTATCTAAACTCGTACCGGAGTTAACTTTCGGCGCTAGGCGTTCTTATGCAATCCTTGAAAACTTCGTATTAAATATTAGGTATTACGAAAGCATCTTGATATACATTCAGAGGCAATGCTCTGATTACCACATCCTCAGGTGGATTTAGTGATGAAGGTTCTCGTCGGATGATGTCTTGCTTTTTCATTTTCAGTTGATTCTAAAACGAGTTTTTCATTGTCATAAGAAGTGCCTCATCCGACAGCAAAACCTCTTTCTGACGAGGAAAGACAGACGATGCTGTATCGGCCAGTGACAGGGTCTTTCTGTCGTTTGACTTTAAATCTTTGGAACCAGCCTCCCGGCACTGATATTTGTAGGTCTAAAAAATCTGTTTTACTTTTTGAAATGTGGGGCAGTGCTTCATTGCTTAGGTTTCCTTCTTTTTACATTGTTTTTTTTTACGGAAATGAACATAGCTTTTTCTGATATTGTTTTATTTGTTTTTTTTCACTTTCTTTACTTACTGGCATTCTGTTTTGTGGAATATTGATGTGCAGTAGGCCTATTCCATATAGTATGTTGCTTTGTTTCGATTAACAATAATAATAATGATGATAATAGCAGCCACAACAGTACTAATACTATTTATAATAAGGATTTTCTTCATAGTCAAATTAATGGTTACTACTTTAGAGATCGTAGCTAAATATATATATATATATATATATATATATATATATATATATATATATATATATATATATATATATATATATATATATATATATATATATTCATATATATATATATATATATATATATATATATATATATATATATATATATATATATATATATAT
>NC_089764.1:15592620-15602620 GCF_040412425.1 Macrobrachium rosenbergii
TACAGCACAGTAATATCTGGATAAAAGTGACAGTCACCACAGTAATACCTGGTTAAAGGTGACAGACAGCACATTAATACCTGGATAAAAGGGACAGTTACTACAATAATACCTAGATAAAGGGGACAGACAGCACAGTAATAACTGGATAAAAGGGACAGTCACCACAGTAATATCTGGATAAAAGGGACAGTCACCACACTAATACCTGGTTAAAGAGGACAGACGGCATAATAATACCTCGTTAAAGGTGTCAGACAGCACAGTAATACTTGGCTAAAAGGGACAGACAGCACAGTAATACCAAGATAAAAGGGACAGTCACCACAGTAATACCTGGATAAATGGGACAGTCACCACAGTAATTTCTGGATAAAAGGGACAGTCATCACAGTAATGCTTGCATAAAAGGGACAGACAGCGCATTGATACCTAGATAAAAGGAACAGTCACCGCAGTAATGCCTGTCAGTTCACCCGCAACTGTTCACCCACGACCGTTCGAAGGGTGAACATTTGAATGAGAAAAATAGAACTGTGAATTGGACGTCAACACAAACCCCTACCCCTCCCCTCCTTCACATCTCCCTCCCCCCCCTCCCCTCCTTCCCCTCCCCTGCCCTCTTACCTCCCCTCCTTTCCTTTTTCCCTCCCCTACACTAGACTGTCGTTCAGAATTTTCCCGGGCATCGCCAGGTTGGTCAGCTAGTATATATATACATATATATAATATATATATATATATATATATATATATATATATATATATATATATATATATATATATATTTATATATATATATATATATATATATATATATATATATATATATATATATATATATTTAGTTAAGTTTTGCAATTTTTGCCTATTCATCCTTTCACATTCTTACCGCTTGATTATTTTTCATTTTCAGGAAACAAGTTTCAGCTGGTAAAAGCAATACTTACATTAATATTGCTGTATTTCCCGCGTTCTGACTGCACTCTCCTGTTTCCATCCACTTCGCTTTGAGCTTTCTCTCGGCCATAAATTTTTCTCTCCATATCCGCGCTTGACCTCTTGTGGATCCGTTCTATTTCACGTACGATGCTCATGCTCCAGGTTATTTCAGCAGTTTCCTCTTGGGCCTTTCTCACTATTACAGTTTTCTAGTTATTACTGTTTTCTCATAGCACTCCATTTTCTTGTGTGTGAATCTTCATGAGTTTAATATTACGAATATTTTTTTTAATGTTCGTTAGACCTAAAAGAAAAGTCTCGTTAATTGTAGTCTATCATCAGTTTTTACCTCTTCATCACGATTTTATATGACGTTCTAAGATTTTTCTATGGACAAATGACTAGAGTGATTAATGAATTTTCCCTTCAAAAATAGTTTGGTTTAAAATTCTACCGATAGTGTTCGAGTACTTTCTATTTCTGCTCTCTCTAGTAAAAAAAAGCATTTATCCTCACCCTCCTCCCTCTGTCCTTGATAGATCTTTTCCTTTCATTTCTCTTCCCTTCCTTTTCGTTCATGTCTATTTCTTTTACCAACAGGCCAGAATTTCTTATCTTGACGGTATTCCATGAAATACGACTCATTTTCGTAATGGCCCAAATAATCTGCTTTCCAAGCTAGTGTTAGAAATGGTATTGCTTCTCAGAAAACTCGAGGTCGCCTTGTGCATCTCGTTCCTCATCACTCATCCCATACAAGCGAATGCAGAAATACGAAAAATATCATATTCATCTTCAGAGGAAATCCTTGTATTTTATTTGTTGGAAAAGTGGGAATTTTGTTTCTGGTGTAATGTGAAATATTACTTCTTTTGTACATGTTTTCTCTTGCGAATATTATACATCTTGTGTATGATTTATGGCAGTCATTTTACTCTTTTGTATAAATGTGGTTCATCTGTTTTCATTTCTTTGAATGTTCATAGTGTAAATATTAATATTCCATTCAGTTATGGTTTATAATTAAGCTATCGCATTATCAGCAGGTACTACGTTTTGTTGTAGGTTTACGATGCAAACGCTTATTTTTACCCCTACAACCAAGGGATGATATTAAAAGAGTTTGATTAATCTAATATATAGATACCTCCTTGCGAGCCTCACAGACAAACGCGTATAATCAGATAACAGAGGAGAGTACAAGAAAATTTAACGTCTATTTTTATAAGATACTCTAAACGTAATTTTGGAACAAAAATAAAGCAAACCTTAACTGAAAAAAAATGAAGCGGGTAGTTCCTTTCCTAATGAAGTTAAAATTATTTGAATATTAAAACGAGGATTTAATTGGGGAACTATTGTAAACTAGCAACCGATTTTTGCATAGAATAACTTGACAAAGCTTTCGATGCCACTGGGTGATGTTGCAAATGTGTTGCTTTCAAGGCTGCGTCTGCTCCTGTGGTTTGTTTGATTTTTTTCTATATTTTTCTTTTCTAATATAATTCGGGAAGTTTTTGCCATCTTCTGGGACCTGATGCATCGATATTTTTAATTTTTATTTTTGCTTATTTCATTCCTGTCAAGCAATTTCATACCACTCTATTTTTTAATCGAAGTTATATTCAAAATAGTTTTTCCGTCCTAAATAATAATCTAACATTGAGCATCGTCAGTTTTTAATCCTAGCTTAATAAACTTGTTTCTCTCTTCTGCTTGCTTTCCTGTTGGTACTCTTTGTCTTTGACTCTTCTATTCCCTTATCACTCATCCTGACTTTCTTTGCTTTTTTCGGCACTTCCATTTCCCTTTCTTCCTATTTCCGGGTTATTCCTTTTGACCACTTTTCCCTTTCCCCATTCATCCCAATGTTTCTCCTTGTCATATATTTACATAACGCCTCCTTTATCTGGCATCCTATCTCATCCTAGCGTTGTCTTCCTCTTGCATGCAACCTCCCGCCTTTCCCTCCCCTTCCATTCCTCCTCTCCTCCAGCGAAATTGGCGAGGGACAATCGCTTCTCCAAATCTTGGAGAGCCTGAATGCAAACGTCTAATTTTCACTTCTCAACATTCTTGCTGGGTTCCGCCATCAGATTTGTCTGCAAGGGAATGAGGGGAGAGGAGAAAAGGAAAAGAGACAATAACAGGAAGATGCTCATTTGTAGTTATGTGAATGAAGTAAAAGTTACAGAAGAACTAGAATAAGGAAGAGGAGCAGAAAATGTGTTCTTGCATTTTTACTGGAGTGGTAGGACAGTGCATAGAACAAGTAGGATATAAAATAAAGCTGGAATACGTTCTTTCGTGCAGATGTAGACGAAGATAAGTTCATTAAAAGAAAAGTTTTTGTGCGATTATGACGATGATAGGGGACGCATACAAAAGTAGATCGAGGTTAAGATAATTACTGACTTACTTTTGAGCTTAAGGAGATACGCTTCTTCTAATTAGGGATCAGGAACAAAAACCGGATACAATGTGTTGGGAGCTAGAATATAATAGTCAGAGTCAATGGTCATGTGTATATATATATATTATATATATATATATATATATATATATATATATATATGTATGTATGTATGTATATATATATATATATATAATAGTCAGAGTCAGTGGTCATATATATATATATATATATATATATATATATATATATATATATATATATATATATATATATGTATATATAAACAAAACTATACATTACATATCTATAGATTTAGCACACACACACACATATATATATATATGTGTGTGTGTGTGCAAATATTGATCATATATATATATATATATATATAAATGTGCATATATATATATATATATATATATATATATATATATATATATATATATATATATATATATATATATATATAAGTATATCGTAGTTTAACCAGACCACTGAGCTGATTAACAGCTCTCTTAGGGCTGGCCCGAAGGATTAGATTTAATTTACGTGGCTAAGAACCAACTGGTTACCTAGCAACGGGACCTACAGCTTATTGTGGGATCCGAACCACATTATGACGAGAAATGAATTTCTATCACCAGAAATAAATTCCTCTAATTCTTCATTAGCCGGGTAGGAGAGTCGAACGCTGGGCCAACAGCGTTCCAGGGGACAGCTCTATCCACCCCTCCAACGAAGAACTTATATATATGCAGTATATATATATACATATACATATATAATTATGGCTGTTTTTATGTGTCGATGCACCAATCGGATTTGTACTATTATTTGAACCAAACCAAATATCTCTTGACATTTTAGCCAGATTTTTGTTAACGTACGTATTTCATTTTATTAGGTTATTATATATGATAAACAATTTTTTCCCAAGGCTACTTAAGAATAGAATTGTGATACCACATATTATCAAATCTCACCAGGTGGAAATCCAGAATCCTCCAAAGAACACTTTCATTTTCACTCTTTTCTGTTCGTAGATCACATTCACTTACTATATCCACTTTTTTTTTTACTCAGCTAATCCTTAGACAAAAAAGTTTGTAGTCTTTCATCCATTCCTAAACGCACAACATTGTATTCTCGACTTACTTTTCCCTGCATCCCTTAACTCCCCCAGACACCCTGAACATCTGCCCTTTCACCTTTGTGTCAGCAAGTGCCATACCATTGTACCTTCTCTTCTGAAAAAAAATTATCATTAAATATATTAATTTATCTTTAAATATATGTACATATACATAACTGTGAATTTGCTTCTCCATTGTTTTTTGTTGTATACAGCATCCACTAGCGGATCCAGGGGCGTGGCACCTGGGCGCATGGCCCCCCCTTGAAAAATAAGGGTAAAATAATAATATTGAAGATTTAGATAATAATAATATAAATGAGAAATATAAAAATATATAAATATATATAACGTACACACACATATGTATATAAATATATATATACATATACGCATATATACATATGTATATGTATATATTATATATATATATATATATATATATATATATATATATATATGTATATGAAAAATGGTGCCCCCATAAAATTTTTCAGGATCCGCTGGTGACAGCATCAGCAGATATATAGCCTAAACCCCCTAAAACTAAAAGATTTGTTCATTATTTAAATTATTCAAAATTAATGTACGGTATGGCGTTACAAAGTTCAAGTTTCTGTTATATATATATATATATATATATATATATATATATATATAATATATATATATATATCTATACATATGTATTATATATATATATATATATACATATGTAATTATATATGTATATATATATATATATATATATATATATATATATATATATATATATATATATATATATATATATATATATATATATATATATATATATATATATGTGTATATATATATATGTTTGTTTGTGTGTGTGTGTGTGTACGTGTGTGGGTCTATGTACATACTGTACATGCGTTATGTAAAATTAATCTGGCATTGACCTTTTTTATAACCATTAAACTCGAATAAAAATGTTTTCAAAATACATTGACCTTCCGACTCTTGTAAAACCTTACAACGGAAATCCTCTCACTTAATTGTGCATTGCCTGTTGCAGCTTGTATTTCGTCTGCAACGAAAGTTTTGTCTTTGTAAATACTCATTACTAAATCTTTCCTTTTCTTCGCCTGTGCATATTATTTTTCTTTTAATTACTCACTTCTTTCTTACTCGTAATTAATGATGCCGTTACAATATCTCTTTGTTTCTTGGTTCTTGCCATTCCTTTTATGAATGTCGGCCCTCGCTCGGCGCTCTTGTTATAAGTATAAAAGTCATTAGCAGGAAAACAATGCCTTCCTTTATTCAGTTCCGTGCCTGCTGTATCATTAACTCGGAATATTGTTTAAGTTGCCTATTTTCCTACAGTCATAAGCATTGTTACACTATCTTTGTCAGTTCGTGTTATGTTTTATGTACCTTTTTCTATTTATTCTTTTATCTTGAAGGTGTAAGTATTCTCCATTCATAAACCAGCTTCATCGATATAACAAAGGTCTTTGTTGTCGCCTTGCCCTCCCTCTTCTCGTCTTCCTTAATCAGATTCTGTTGTTCTCTATCATTATTCCTTTTTGTATCTAGAGGGAATTATCCGTTTCTTGCACATATATGCCCTTTTTCTTACTACTCTGATGTTCTTCCCTATTTACACTTTGATTTACTAACGTACTACTCTGTTTTTGTCTTTTATTACCAATACCCCTCAGTTCTTCCCTAGTCATTACTTCCTAATCCTTCTTTTCACTTCACTAACACAGTTGTTATAAAACCGGTTTTTACCGTTAAATCAAACAAATTCACTTCCATTCGTTCTTCCCTTCTCTCATCCTTATCCATCATCACAGTCATGAGTTCCTCATCTCCTTTCTGATCCAACCATTCTTACCCATCTCTCCCTATTCTTATTTCCCATGCATGTCTCTCTTTCTTCGCCCTTCCCGATCATTTTTACCCATTCCTCCAAGTCCTTAACTCCTCCGCGTCGCTCTGTTTTCCCCTGTCTCTTATCTGATAACCTCTCCCAACTTCGTGCGTCGTCTTCCGTCCCAGGGTGAAAGAAGAAACTGGCAATCACATGCCAATTCTTAGGCCGCATATAAATGTCTAATTTTCACTCCTTGCCGCCCCGGCGCACCTTTCCCCTCCACCCCCACCCACCGCCAGGCCACCAGATTCGCCCAGGAAAGCATTAAGAGAAGAAGAGGGAGGAAAAAATGTGAAAAACAGGAAGGAGCTTCGTTATGTACGAGCAACTAAAACGGCCATTAATACGAGGAATATATCAAGGAAGTGACAGTGACATATCGCGGCGTGGAACTCCGGGTAAACTTTGACTTTAAGCGGAGTTTCGTTAGAAAAATGACATAAAGGAAAGATGCAATGAATTACGCATGTTTTGGGGGAGTTCGCTCGTAAAGGAATGTGTTCATCCAAAGGAAATTCTGGATAAATAATGATCAGGTTCGAGTTGCTTTAGAAAAGTGATACAAAGGGATGATGCTGTAAATTGCTCACGTTTTTTTTAGAGAGCCTCGTTTTGAAGGAATGACTTCATTCAAATGAAATTGTAAATAGATGCAGATCCACCCTCACTTGGCAAGTGGTGTAAGGAATACGTGATGCTCTCGTGTAACCCATGACATAATGGCTGAATACATTACTGCCTGACAGTTTACAATTAGCAATGACATAACGTTGCTACTGAATATAGTATTTTAATTTCCATCCTCGTTTATAATAACAGGAAAATGTCAAAGTTTGTTTTCTATCTGTTACATCATTATAATTGTAATAAAATCTAAATAAACACATAAACAAGATCCTTCATTCAAGAAAAGTCGGGTAAAAAATAATTCATTATTTGAGGAAAGTGGAATGCTAAAGACTTGATTTAAAGAAGGCTGTCCTTTGTAGTCTTGAAAATTGTCCTGGTCTGTAAATTGTTTTTTTTTTTTTGTTCTTTATGTCTGATTTCCTAATATTTTATTCATTCCTAACTGGTAATATCAGTATTACTAAAAAAAGAACGATATTTGCTTGCGAACTATTTTCATCCTAAGTTCAGGTTAACGAATTTGCAGCACTCTCTCTCTCTCTCTCTCTCTCTCTCTCTCTCTCTCTCTCTCTCTCTCTCTCTCTCTCTCTCTCTCTTTTCCAATTACTGCTCTTAAGAGATAGTTTTGTCCTCTTGGGAATTGTTCATCACAGTCTTTAGAATTCTCGGCTTGGTAACCGTTTCTTTTTCCGTCACTTTTAAGCTTTAACATTCTCTCTTTCTCTTCATTTCCTTCTCATCAGATTCTTTTTATTGCTTTTCCTTGTTTCCATCAGACATTGGCTAGGTAGGGACACTGGTTTGTTCACTCCACTAACCTTTGCATTTAAATTCCAAAAGTTTCGTAATATCTGTGTACGATATCCTTAGGGAGCCGAGCTGTATAGTAGGATCTCTCGCTGATTAAATCTTGGCCCTTGATGCCGTTCTGAAGATGACTCTGTTTCTGTTTGATCAAGAGAATCTTGTATTTGTTTTCCTTTAGAAATTCGTTGCTATTATATCTGTGAATTAGATGGGAAGAATGTTGTTGTATTTTATTTAACAAGCAAATCGTTTTTATGTCATATCGTTTCATCGCAGCACGTAAATTCTTTTTCGTTTCTTTTACCCCCAGTAATTTCGAAAATCTTCCCAAATTTCAATTTTCTACTTGATGTAAACTATTTCACTACTTGCCAACTCATTTGACCTAAGTTCCAGTTCACGTCTGCAAGTTGCACCAGAGTTTCAGGAAAATAATGACCTCAGTCTTGTGCATTCTTCTTGGCGAAGACTCGACGAAACTATCCGAGAAGTAATAATGACATCGTTAGCTTCCTCCTGCTTCTGCCTCACGCCAATTTATTATGACTCATTATACCCGTCGATTTATATTGCAGTATCTTGGTGACTTTTTCAGCTAATTAAAATGAATCCCATTATAGCTCTTCAATCAAAATGACTTCAGGAAAGAGCCATTCCAGTTTTTATTGTTGTTTTGAATAGCCTACATCCGAATGCCTGATCATATATGTAGCAAAATGCACTGTCAAAGTATATTCATGAGGAGCTATCTGTCAGTTTGCTTATCTATATTATTCTGCTCTAACCTTGCTTGCAGTTATTTTTAAATCACTCAGGATAGATTCCATTGTCTTTCCTCTCAGTCTGTTTGTCTCTCTGCCTGTCTGGGCGGTTTGTTCTCTCAGGGAAGTGCTCATCTCATTACTTTCAAGTTTTAGAATCGGGTTTCTAGATATTTCCTTCTTTCCCTTTTTTTTTTTTGTCTCTTTCTTGTTTTCGTCTGGCGTAGGCTGGATAAGGACCCTGGTTTGTTCCTTCCACCATCCCTTGCATTTAAATTCCCAAACTTTCGTAATTCCTGTTCACAGGAAGGAAACCAAACGAGATCCGTAGGTGGTGGAGAAGATCCTTGACCCTTGATGCTGATCTGAAGATGATCTTGTTTTCATTTACCCAAAAGAAGCTTGTATAGGCTTTCCTTCAGAACTAAATCTTTTTAATGCCGGTGAATGAGCGAAACAGTCTAACTTGTTGTTGTATATTATATATAAATTTTTCTTATACCTGTCATTTTATACTAGAATATGAAATTATATTTTTGCGTCCATGGGTCTCCAAAAAGAAAGTGTTTATTGCCATTTCATTTCATCTTGCCGAGGTATGTTCGCGTCTCATAGATGCACCACAAGAGTTTCAGGAAAATAGCTACCACGAAGTAATAATAACACCGTTAGCTTCCTCCTGCTTGTTGCTCAAGGCAGCTTGTTTTAACGATAATTATATAAGTCCATTTATATTGTACTGTAGTGGTCACTATCTCACTTGTATTTTTAAAATTAATTGCATTAAAACCCTCTGTCAAAATGATTCCAAGAAAGTGTCATAGTATTTTCTGGTGTTGATCTGTGCAATCAATTTCTTCATTACACATGAAGTAAGAAGCGCCATGAAACTTAATTTTCATTCAGTTGTCTTATCAATCACCCAAAAGCTCAATTCTCTCTCTCTCTCTCTCTCTCTCTCTCTCTCTCTCTCTCTCTCTCTCTCCTAGTTCTTATTCTTCTTTGTTCCACTATTCTCCTTCAATTTTGCCCTGTTAATATTTGCTTTCCAAAGAGATTAAGTTCTCTCTCTCTCTCTCTCTCTCTCTCTCTCTCTCTCTCTCTCTCTCTCTCTCTTCTCTTCTCTCTTCTTCTTCTTCTTCTTCTTCTTTCTTCTTCTTCTTCTCTTGCATCCAATTGTTATTCATGATTTTCTTCCCGATATCAGATCCTGTTAGGAGAGGTCCATGTTGCCGCAGGGGTCTTTATAATCAGCTGCTTATCTTACCTCAGATAACAGAATGGTTTTCCTCATCACACTTAGTCCGCTTCAGAGACTCTTCATTGTTCCCGGATACCCATTGCATTATCATATTCATTTATTCTCCTCTATAAATTTCAGTTGCCCCTTCATTTCACGTCTCACA
>NC_089764.1:15605120-15642620 GCF_040412425.1 Macrobrachium rosenbergii
TGAGTCAATGGGCTGTCAAATGCATGAAGGAAAATGATAGAGATGCCGAGAGAGTCAAATGAAATTCACCTCTGTGACGGAAGGGAATAAGATCCAGATTCTCTTCTCTCCGTATAATGCCTTCCTTCCTTCCTGGCCGCTCGGTAAGGAAAAAGAAAATATTTCGTGCTTTAAAGTTTTAATGTTTCCTTAATCAAAACAGTCTATTTCTCCCCAAAGAGTTATGGAGTTTTTTGTTTCCGTTATTGAGTTAATTGGAGAATTTTCCCAGGTTCGAGTTTTTCTTCTAATTCTCTCTTCTTATTTTACTATTCGTTTGGGTTAGATGAAAATAGTAAATAAACATCCAAAATCACTGTGTAGAAACATAATTAAATATAGTTATAAATACATTGAAATATAAAATTAATTCAACTGAAGTTAAGGGAAATCACTGACCTACATTTAATGAAAACGATCTTGCATTTCGGAAGAAATTCGGCAGGAATGCAAAAAGATGGCAAAGAAAGAAAGAAAGCGAGAGAGAAAAATAGGGCAAGTGAGAGAAAAAAAGGGAGTAAACATGAGAATGTTCTCTGGGGAGAATAAGAAGTCTTTCTACAAGGAAGTAAATGCAGAGAGAAAGGTCACCAAACGAAATTGACCTCAGAATAAAAAATGCAAATAGAGATGGTGTCTGAAGTCAGTGCAGTCTGGGTCGAGGAAGTGAGTATTTTGAGGATTTGCTGAAATAGAAAATGGGCAGAGCTGAATGACATAGTAGTAGAAGAAGTGGTTGAGAAAAATATTCACTTTTATAAATATAGGGGTGAAGATAACAAAGGCCTCAAGAATTATAGTTATATCTTTATTCAGGATACCAGTGAAGGTATATATCAGGATTTTAACTGAGAAAGTGAAATAATTGACAGCCGAAGTGATAAGGGAAGGACAGTGTCCTAGTTGTGTAACAAGTTTAAATGTAAGTGGATATACCTTTATATGGCGTACAAGGAACTAGAAAAAAGTTCATGATAGAACTGATAGTGGCAATGTGGTGGTTGTTAAGAGTGCATGATTTAGAAGTTACTATTTAGGAGCAATTAAGAGGATGACAGGTTTGGCGTAAAAATGGGCCTGATACAAAGATGTCTCGGTGGTTGTTTTAATATCGTTAGGAATGGTGTGATGCGAAAAGTAGCAAAAAGGACGGTGGATGTGGGTGCAAGAATGAAGTGTAGAGTGCCTGCTTTTGCAGATGATTGGGGGGAAACTGCTGAAACTAATAAGTGTTTGTTTGTAATAGAAGATACTCGAAAGTCTACGTGAGCAAGAGTAAGGTGATGATGATAAACAGAAACCAAGAGTAAGGACCAGATTAATATTTCGACTTCGAGCGTCTGTGGAAGAAAAGACTGGATTGTATGAAGGGGGCCATTGTCGATTATGCAGGTGAGGATATTAAATATGAATGGGAGAAAAAAGTCATCGAGATGAAAGGCTTGCATAGTACATGTGGCATAACCAGAACTGAAATTTTGAGCAATGAGAAGATATGGAGAAGAAATGGTAAAAAGGTTTAAAATATATGAAGAAATGAAGCAGTCTTTCAAGATGGTTGAGATAGGTTGAAAAAAGGGAGGAAGGTCTGTTGTTGAAAACAGTATATAATTCAGAAGTGCCAAGAGGAAGAAAGATAGCAAAACTTGGAATGGTGCTGGATAGATGGAATGGAAGACATCATGGAAAGCAAAGCCTTAATATTCAAGGAATATGAGAGAGCGGCTAAACTAGAATCGAATAGCGCTTTGAGTGTATGCGGCTCGTTATCCTGCTGATGAGCCTTTCGTGCCGGCTAAAGCAGCGAATATTGTCTACCCAAAAAGCTTATCCAATATCCACGATTGAGCAGTTGGAATTCAATTGTAAAAGTGACAGTTTTCCCATCTGTTCTCCGGCGATTCCTCTGTTAGGAAAGATAACTTATATACTATATATATATATGTATATATATAATTATATATATATATATATATATATATATATATATATATATATATATATATATAAATGTGTGTTTATTACTAGTTGCCTTCCTTAATTCTTTTCCCCACAGCTAGTACGTGAGGGGATAATAAATAATTATATGGACACAGCAACTATGCCATTCGTAAGGTAAGAGAGAAGAGAGAGAGAGAGAGAGAGAGAGAGAGAGAGAGAGAGAGAGAGAGAGAGAGAATCAGTATGTTACTTGACAAGACGTTGACTGGGCCGCCTACAAGTCAGTCAGAAGCTGCTGGAAACTGCAAGTAGTAATGGGGGATTACCAAGTATAGTCGTATATGTCATATATTTTTTATGGCGAAATCCATATTTCATTGATGGAAGTGTGGTCAGATTCGTGAAGTAATTAAGGGAAACTATGCTTCTCAAATTTAAGCTTTTCTCGCAGAAGTTGACTAATTACGGACGGAAATTATACTGGAAGATTGAAAGTATTGACCACAGATTAATTAACGCTGAAATACTTTTGATATTTAATAATGACTGTCTTCGTGAAAGAGCTTTGCTCTTGATGTATTATTTAATGTGGTCGGACAAAAACACACAACCACACACACTCGTATGTAATATATATAAGATGTGTGTGTGTATATATATATATATATATATATATATATATATATATATATATATATATATATATATATATATATACTTATCATCTTATCAGTATGAATATTTTTAATTAAAAAAATCATATTGATTATAATTATAATCATACTCTGAATAACGGTTATACGAACAGTGGCGAAAATTATTACTAGGTGTTGTCTAGTTTTATATATATATATATATATATATATATATATATATATATATATATATGTATTTATACATAGATATAATATATATATATGTATTTATACATACATACGTACATACACTTCGTCAAACCGCTTTACTTTAGATGTCATTTAACGCAGTCAGGAGTCCCACACACGCACACAAGCGCATGCACACATATGTGTTATATATATGTATATATATATATATATATAAATTATATATATATATATATATTATATATATATGTGTGTGTATGTATATCTACATGTGTGTGGCACACATATTTATTATATAATATTATATATATATATATATATATATATATATATATATATATATATATATATATATATATATATATATATATATATATATGTATGTATGTATTATGTATATACGTACTTATGTACAAACCTTATGTTCATTAGCTAACAGCATATTCTAATTCTGTCTGGTAGATTTAATGAAGAGCAACCCAGCGCTAATCTACATAAAATACATTGGTATGCGTTGATGAACATCCCCCGGCATAAACTTTTGTTTTATAACTTCGCTGCAACGAAGGGAAATAAAAACTTGATTTGGGGCCGTAAATTTAGTGTTAGTTTGGCAAACTTTTACTCTCCGGAAGCGGATGTGTTATACTGAGGGAAAGTGTCTTTATTCTTGTCGCATACAGTAATGAGAAGAGAGTAGAAGTTTTTCAGAATCTTTATCTTTAATTACTATTGTCATTGTTATTTTTAATGGAAAAATATTCATGTTGGTTATAATTATAATCATACCCAGAATAACGGTCATACGAACGGTGGTTAAAATTATTACTAAGTGTTGTCTTGTTATAATTTTAATGATAATGCAGGTAACATATGGAGTTCATTGAAAACTACATTTGAAAATACTAGAAAAGGTGAGTTTCTGTGAATGATGGTGAGAGTGATGAATATGTTTTGTTTGCAATTTTAAATGATAAATGCAGGAGACAAAGTGGGTATAATGGCAAGTTGCATCGCAAATCTGTATAATAAAAGTGAATGTTTGTATGTTTGGATGCTATAGTAATCCGAACCGCTTCACAGACCCAGACAAAATTTTGCACACGGTCCCTATATCACCCCAGAAATCAAAATCAAACCCCTCTTCCGTGACAGACATACCAACACAGAAGACGAAACAAATGAAATTTTCGTTTTTACCGGTGCTGTTCACCTTTTTTTCAGTGACTGTATGGGAGTCGCCAGTAACTTGGGTGGAAAACTACCACCTTTTCTGTTGGTGACGTCATTAAACTCCTCCCACTGCGAACCCTATAATCAGTTTAGTACAACCAAAAAATTCAACATATGTGTTTGACTGTATTAGAATTACTTTCATTCAGTCGTGAGCAATGTAATTCAAAATGTAACTTCTGCCACCACATCAGTCAGCCTTATAATTCTTCCCACGGAAAAAAAGTAGTGACAGACCAAATGTTTCTGTGACAGGCCTACCCCCTCATTAAAAAATTACTCGCGTCGAAATTACTACATTTTTTCAGTGCTCATGTTAAGCCAAAAGTATCTTGATCATACCTTGCCAATAAAATACAAATTCTTAAATACCTTGTGGTATTACCATCATCAATTCTAAGTACTTAATCCACAAAAAAAAAATCTTAGTTACGGGCACAACTTTGGAGATCAAGAACTAATTCATCACCATCCACGCATGCGTATTAGCAGACCAAATGCTTCTGTGACAGATCTACCCCCTCATTAAAAAATTACTCGTGACGTAATTACCACATTTTTTCAGTGTTCATCTTAAGCCAAACGTATTTTAATTATATACTGCCAAGAAAATACAAATTCTTAAGTACCTTGGGGTATTACCATCATTATCTCTAGAACGAATCTCCTTCGGTTTGTTTTGCAGTGAATTTCACCTGAGCAGGTATCGTAGAAGTATAAAATGTTTAATTTATTGTCTTTGTTCAGTGATGTCTCTTATTCTTTTCTCATAGGGGAACGTAACTTCCCCTCCCCTTTATCTTCCAGTCACCCTCCCCCTTGTTGTTCCCCCCTCCCCTTCCCTCTTTCCTTTTACTATTCCCTCCCCTTGTTGTTCCCCTCCCCTTCCCCTATCCTTTTACCCTTCCCCTCCATTCCCCTACCCTTTCCCCTTCTCCTCCCTTCTCCCTCCCCTTCTCTCTCCTCCCCTCCCCTCCCATTCCCCCCATCCCCTTCCCTTCCCATTCCCCCTCCTCCTCTACCTTTTCACTTTCCCCCTCTTCTTCCCTCTTACCTCCCCTCCCCTCCCCTCACCTCCCCTCACCATTACCCACAGACTGTTATTCAGAGTTTTCACTGGCTTACTGTAGGCTGTTATTCAGAGTTTTTCCGGGCAGCGCTGGGATGGTCAGCTAGTACATAATATAATAAAATTTGTTTCCCGGAAAAATGCCCGAAGTGGTGGAAGCTTTGTTATTGCCAGTTGTAATAATAATTATGTTATCGCTAGAATATACCCTGTTTTGATGTCTTTCATGATAAATTTCACTACAGAACCTCCATAGTCTTTTTGTATAACTTGTGCCCCTAGAGTTTGAGCGAGCTTCTCGTTTGGCAGACCTTCGACATCTGCGTTTTGTTGGGGTACGCCATGCCCAGTGGTGGGGATCTTTTCCCTTGAAACAGATGTTCTCAATATATGCATATGATATGTGTTGGTTTATCTATTAGAATATAACGATCTACTTAGTTAAAGATAGTTCACAGAGAATCTGTTCAAACACAAAACTGATTTGCAATGATTTCTTTCGTTAAGTGAGTACATCTCTTTTTTCGTTAAGAGTACATCTCTATTTTTTCCCTCATAAGACTTTCAGTTCAGTTCTTTCGTTTTTTATTTGTAGTTACCGGAAGAATTCATGATTTTTGCATCTGGTTCCTAAATGAGATATTGCAGAGCATTGAGACAACAAATCTTGGTGTACTTAACCGCAGTCGTCTCTCTCTCTCTCTCTCTCTCTCTCTCTCTCTCTCTCTCTCTCTCTCTCTCTCTTATCTACAAAGCCGGTTGTCTCATTAACTAGAAACCGGAAGCATAGGAGCATGAGATGCCCATAAGCTTCACGCCATGAGAATCGGGCGAATCTCAAAGGCGCCTGGTATGCCAAAGCTCTTCCAAAACGCTTGACACTTGGGCGCTGGATAAGCATCACTGCAAACAGGTGGTCCCGAGGTTTGTCGGATTTCAGACGCTACGCCCGTTGCTTTTCCGCGCCAACTCACATAGCCTGCGTTAAGCCACGCTTCTGTGAGTCTGATGTGGGCCTGTTTAAAGAGACGCTGGCGCTCTTCTTCTTCTGTAAAGGGGAAAGAATGTTTTTCTTCGCCGTTCGGTGCGTCTGTTTGTTGACTAGTTAGCTGCCTCTTTCATTTTCCAGTAAGAGACGCAGTTCAGCATTTTGTGATATTTTCTGAGCTCGGTGTAACATTTCAGGAGTCTAATGGCAAATTATCGACATTGAGAGTGTCTTAAGTTTTTATAATGTTACTAATAAATAAAGTACCAATTATATGAGTATGCAATAAATACAAATGAATAAGAGGTGATATTTAGATCAGTTAGACCGGTAGACATATCCCAGAATGGTACTACCATTCAAGGTGTGCCTCTGTTTTTATTGACTTTCTGTCATCCATCTGTGCTAGTGGATAAACATGGTAACTTGTCGTTTGCCAGATGAGATAATTACAAATTCTGAGGCTGTAAGCGGCAAAACAGAGATGCTGTTGAATGAGTCATTGTCTGAGAATTACTTCGCTGGGGTTTCATAAGATACACACTTTATCAATCACATTAATTTCGATATAATAAGAGACTGCAGTATGCAAACTTTCTTTATTAATCACATTAATTTCGATATAATAAGAGACTGCAGTATGCAAACTGTCTTTATCAATCACATTAATTTCGATATAATAAGAGATTGCAGTATGCAAACTTTCTTTATTAATCACATTAATTTCGATATAATAAGAGACTACAGTATGCAAACTGTCTTTATTAATCACATTAATTTCGATCAAATAAAAGACTTCAGTATGCAAACAATGGTACTCTTTACAGGTATTCGCTCCCAAACACGGAATGAAGGTTTCTGCACTCTAAATGAAGATGAATGGCTGGAGCCATGTCTGGTCATAATTTGGTTGAAGCAAATTTAACACAGATGGAAGTTGGAAAGAAATGGCTGATAATGTAGCTCTACCGGTAATTAAGACCAGTAAGTTTGATAATAAGGAAGTGAGCATTGCATATAACAACATTGTTGAAAAATGGACAAAGTTAAGAATATCAGTAAGTGGGGTAGTCTGTAGGAAATGAGTTGAATGCCACTGGAACAGTGACTTTATTGACTAGCCTTTGTCGCCTTGGGTTTCTAATCCATAGGTTACAGTATGCTTAACATTAAGTATTATCTATCAGGCTTCATACATCAACAGAGATGATGGGCATTAATGCCACACACCTGAGACCTTGTCTTCTTCCTTAAAATACAGTTCCCTTGGATGTATACATGCTCCCTGGGTCTTCATCTTTAACACAGGTTGCTTGAAATGATGGTTTCCATTTTTTTAGCAATGGTAATTACGATTGTGACTACCGCTGAAAGTTTTTCAGTTAGCAAATCTTCCATAGTTTTTTATGAGATCCTTTAGTACTAACATCGACGAAGTAGTGCGGTGCTCTCCCATTTCAGAGCGTCGGTATCCAGAATCTGTTGGAAGTCTTTCATTCCTTTCACTGAAGTGGTTTTCGTAACAGTGATTTAGTGCTACTTTGAAGCGTCATGAATCACTGAATTCGTTTTTAGGATTGCATCATTGTTTATATATGTATATAACTGCGTGTTTAGTCCTTTCTGATGTTAATCATAAGGTATTTTCTCTTCTCATTTCTATTCTTTAAAGTCTTCGTTTGCATGGTGATGACCTTTTGAGTTTATTCCGAATACCACGTCTATTACCACTACCACTGCTCTTAAGAATATTAAGAAGAAAAGAACGAAGAATGAGAACAAGTAATCATATCTTCTATTAATACATTTTTATATCTACACTTACTTCCCCTTAAACCCTACATGCATACAAACGCAATCACGCATACACACACACACACACACACACACACACACACACACACACACATATATATATATATATATAAATGGAACACCTCTATATATATATATATATATATATATAAATGTTGCAACATACGTGCTTAATCTATAGCCACAATCTCGCATCTACCTTCGAGATCATCTTATCTCCCCTCATCGTGTCTTAGGACGTGAACATATGTTTTCATCAACTTAATCCCACCCATCACTTCTGTCGAACGAACCCCATTAATTTCTCTAATGGGGGTTATATTTTCCATATAATTAATCCCATTCGTGAACTCAAGCGAGATATATTAGGTCATAAATAAGCGATTGGACACGTTCAGTAACTGAAAAGCAAGGGAGAAAAAGTGGCATTTAAAAATTTCGGCTGCACTTTTCAATTTCCATTCTAGTATGTTTGAGAGAGAGAGAGGGAGAGAGATTGTTATCGTCTTGGATAATTTGGGGATTATTAATTCGTCCTTAAGTGAGGCTTCTTGCTCGATAATTCAGTAGCAAAAAGACATTACGCATCAGTATAATTTCGAGTCTAATGGGTAATTAATTAATCTTTTTCATGGTGTTTACGTACGACTCCAAACATCGCAGATCAAAAGAACATGTTGAATACAGGGAAACAATAAGGTTGCAATATAGGGAAATAATAAAATAGCACATCGCCATGGCACAATATGCTAGAGAGATTAAGTAAAATGGGCAACGTTTAAAGTAGTTTTTTCTTCATTCAAGACTTCATCTTTGAAGATTAGAGGTATTGGAAATATCAGAAGTGTTGCCAGAGTGTTATAGACACCATATGCCCATTAACACTTGCCGGAAATGAATGAAAGCAGAATTCAAAAATGGGTAAACCTGGTTACCTGAGGACTCGGAGAAGCTGCCTAAACAAGGATAGAGGGAGGCCACAGCTACTGGAGAGTACGGCTGTCATTTTTCAGCCTCCACATCCAGCATCCACCCGTGTGATGAGAAACATCTGTCTGGTGGAACTGTTCCCCTTTATGAGACAAATTGGAAGCCTCTGTTGCGCCGGACTAAAGGATTTCCTCAAGCAAGTTTTCAGGAAAGTTCAAGAGTTCAGCGTTTGGTCTATATATATTATCAAAAAATATATCCAAGGTCTCCTCTGCAGGAATTTTCGTTAATAAGTTTTTCCTGTGGCATATTTATACCAAACTCTCCAACTAACGGGAATTCATTTGAAAGTTTTAGAAATATATGTTGATTCTGTCTAGGACTGCACAGTGTTTCAGTCGATTAGCCTGGTCTTAAAGTGTACAAAATAAAATAATGAAAAAATGGACTCTGCTCTTGTAAAATAAAATATTAAATATGGGAGAAGTTAAGCCGGGGAAAATTCCAGAGTTGTAAGGTGGAAAAAAGGAACGCCTTTCAAGTTTCAGAAAATAATTTTAAGTTTCATGAAATAAGTTTAATGATGCAATCGTTTATTCAAATGGGGTTATTGCATTTTGCGGATCCAACAGCACAGGTTGTATAAGGCGCAAAAATTATTATTTTTAACTATTAAAGGGCACTTTACTCCACAATTTTACTTAAATCTATGTTATTCACTTTCAGATATTTTATTCGTGTTTCTCTTTTTTTTTTACTATCGCGTCTCCACCTTACACTAATGACCCCTTCCCTATCTAGTGTTCCCTGTGACTGCAGCAGCCTTTTCTTTTGTTTCCCCGTAATTGCTCCTTCCGCAGTCAGGAGCGATGCTTAAAGCCCGTGCTTCCTGCCGAAGTCATTCCCTTTCTCGTCCTCTTTTCCCATTTTCCCTCCACCTGGCTTTATGGGTCCCTTGTTCCTTGCTCCTACTTGGAAATGAATTTCTCTGTCTGACTGTCGGTCTGTCTGTCTGTCTGTCTGCCTGTCTGTCTCTTTCACAGTTGGATTTCTTGGTTCGGGTGTGCCTGTCTCTTTCTCTCTCTTTCTACTTAGTCTGTTTTACTTTATCCATTTCTTTCTTTCACGCAGCAATTCTTTTCCTCTTATTCTTATTATTTTTTTTTTATTTACACCTTTCCTTGCTTTTTTCTCGTATTCTGTCTTTCCTGTCTCATTTCTCCTAGGCTTTTTAAATATCTTACATATGCACTCCTATTCCTTGTTTCATTTACACCATCTCTCTCTCTCTCTCTCTCTCTCTCTCTCTCTCTCTCTCTCTCTCTCTCTCTCTCTCTCTCTACCCTTTTCTTGTACACCATCTTCTCCCTATTTCTTCCCTTTTACAGTATTTCAGTTTTTCTCTGACTCACAAAACACACAAACAAATTTTCCAGCCCCGAACAATCACTTCAAACCTTTCTAATTACTCCTTTTCTATGACACATTACGCGCAGGGCACACGGTACTGAATGGTTCTGAATAATTGATAATACTTGGTGATACCTTGAACTCCAAACTTCGTTTTTTCACAGAACTGAATAAACATAATTTCATGGCAGCATATACCTTGGTGTTACTCGTAAGTTTGATGTGCCTTTAGAGATTATAGTATTAATAATAACACATGCTTTAAATCCTATGTCTCACCATTCTCCAGGAGCGACCCGCGAAAAGCTTATCCTCTCTCAAGAAAATATCATGTACAGTATAACTAAGTGGCTAAGGAAATCTACCCGATGACCCTTACAATCTGCCCCCAAAGGGGCCTGCTGATCTAAGCCTACCTGCAGTGTACCATACGGCAGAAAATTCCTTTCTAAAAGCAAAATCCCTCTCAGAAAAAATTGACAAAACCTCAGAAAAAATTGAGGAAGCACAAGACACTTTCACAGATCTGGGACGTGGTCAAAGGATTAGAGGAATCATTCGACAGCCCCAAAACTGTGGAAACAAATAACAATCTCACGGATTTGGGATGCGATCAAAGGAGTGCAGGAATCATTAGACAATCGCACAGCAAGCCACCAGACTCCTTTGAATGAGACAACTATTATTTCCTCGCCTCCCAACAACACAAGAGAAGTGAGGGTGGGACGCGAAGTCGAGATGGCCAGACCCTCCCATAAGGGAACTGCCCTTTACCCCTCGTATGAAGCGCCCACATCACCTGTAGACCTATCTGAGAGAACCGACGAAACCCCAACCTCCTCTCCCTCCCCAGTGCTTCCGGTGGAAGATAGATCTTCAGCGACGATCACCAGCCGTCGTGATTCTTCCGACCCTATCTCTCCCCCCAAAACCCCCGTCGTGGATGAAGATGTGATTGATCATGAGGGGACTTGGGGCTGGCAGACACAAACGAGTAGAAAAAAGAAAAGAAACATTCGATTGTCCGCTGAACCGAACCCCAACATCCGTGAATCACCTCACCCGAATCCTGAGAAGAGATATAAATAACCTCCTTACTGATAATATTCAGTTTCATTTCGCCGATCATATTACGCCAGGTGACATCAGCGATGCCATAAGCAACCTACCTAATAATAAATCACCCGGCTGCGATGGTCTGCCTGCTGAAGCTTTCAAATTCTGCCATCCGATAATTTACATTTTGCTAGCCGCTCTATTCAAAGTGTGCATAATTCACCAGAGTCTCCCAGACTCCCTACTCTTAGTTCACTTAATACCATTAATAAAAAACAAGCTAAAGGATGCAGCTGACCCTGGCAATTACCGCCCGATTGCAATTACTACAAATGCGTCGAAGATACTTGAGTCTGTTCTTTTAGTGAGACTTCTCCCCTTTCTACACACTACTGACAACCAGTTCGGCTTTAAAGCAAACCACTCAACTGACACCTGCATCTCATCCTGAAAGAATTGGTGAACTATTACCTATCATCAGCCTCTCCTGTTTTCCTATGTTTTGTAGATGTGGGAAAAGCATTTGATAGAGTAAAAGTACCTGAAGCTCTTCTTGAAGCTGCACAAACGAGGCACACCTCTATATCTAATTGGCATTTTATGTTGTTGGTTCTCCACACAGCAATTCTGTGTCAAATGGGGTAACGTACTATCGTACACCTTCGGCTTCCTAAACGGGCTCCATACCTGTTTAACACGTACACAGATGCCCTGAATGTAAAATTGAACTTACTCCCAGTCGGATGCACTATCAACGAAACAACAGTAAACAACCTCCGTTACGCCGACGATATGGTTCTGATTTCCCCACCAGTGCAAGGTCTCCTGCGACTCATCGATACCAGCCGCCAATATGCAGAGGAATTTAATATCCTATACAACGAAACCAAGACCCAGTGTATGTTGCTGTTCCCGAGATCGCTTAAGCATATTGCAGAACCACTAATTTTCCTTGGAAATCATCGTCTGGAATTCGTGCATGAATTTCCGTATTTGGGCCACATTATCACAGACGACCTAAAACATACGGCAGACATAGAACTGTGTGCAACTGGCAACATGATTGCAAGGAGGTTTGCCTTCTGTCACCGAGAAACGAAACTGCTGCTCTTCCGCTCGTACTACTACAGTATATATGGATGTTCACTTTGGACGAACTATACCCTAGAGACCATGAGAGGTATCGCTGTTGTTCACAGTGACATTCTGAGACGCCTCACAAACACTCCTCGCTATCGCTCAGCCACGCAGATGTTCATAGAAAACCGCCTGGATAATTTGAAAATCATTGTGAGGCGAACAATGTCCAGTCTGATCAGCCGACTGAGAAACAGCAGCAGTTCACTCATACAAAGCATCCTAAGCAGTAAGGCAAGAAGAAGATCGAAATTGTGGGAAAGATGGAATAATGAGGCGTATGTTCCTTAAATGACTTACTCTCTATTCTTGCAATTATGAAGTGTCATCTCCAGAATCTGTCGTCATTATTATTATTATTATTATTATTATTATTATTATTATTATTATTATTATTATTATTATATTTGTACGTTTCTTGTTATTTTTGGTATTTTTACTTTTTATTATTGCTGTGATTAATATCATTGTAGAGTTTTGCAATTTTCAATATTCGTATTTAGGTTTCTGGATCTGACTTCTGTAACCATCTAAGGTCCCCAGATGGAAACTAATCGTTGCAATCTGTATTTTTTATTAACATTTTTAATTTTTTTTTATTCTCCACATAATTACTGTTATTATGAATTCTATTTTTTTCTACTTCTTCAGCAACTGTGGATACTGCCGATACTTATTTTTATCATATTACCTTATGTATCTAGATTGTGTGTATTGTATTTGTATATTCCATGTATGTGGGCCTGAGCCGAAATAAAGATTTATTATTATTATTATTATTATTATTATTATTATTATTATTATTATTATTATTATTAAATTATTATTATTATTACTCAGATATTGATTTCCTCTATGGAATCTACAGCATCATAGAATGTCTATATTTCTGACGAAATTGCTCGCTGTTGTACTACTTGTTTTGCTTGGGATCTGCATTCGTAATCAGTATAGGTCTAACGATATCACACAGGAGAGTACAGAGGTTTTTCGTTCACATTACTGCGGAACTGTAGGACTTTTTCGGATGTTCACGGTGATAAGTCTTAGAGCGACTGCAAAAGTGTTACATAGCCTTAACTTTTCTTTTACCGCTCTCCAGAACGTTTTTGATTGTATATATTTTTTTACATTTAGTTTATGTATTTTATCTGTATTTTAATTTTTATTCTTTTGTGTTTATCTTTAGAAGCCTTCTTTGCGATTTAAGGTTTTTTTTTGGGCTCTTGTAATGAATATGTAGTACTGAATTATAATGACTAAATATCATTTGGTATTCAACCTTTCACCCGTCTGCATATTCCCGAGATGTATACTAGTATTGCACCAGTCCCGGTTTTTTTGCCATTCCCCTAGGTTAGGTTAGGTTTGGAAAGGATAAACAGGTTGTAATTGTTTCGGCTCCTAACATTTATGACGTTTCAACTACAGTTATTTGTCCCGACCACCTCTAAAAGATTAATGCTTTCCACCTTTTTGTGACATTGAAAGCCTGTGATCCTGTGATTACTAAATTATGGCTATTCCCATCATATAAATCTATCTTACGAGGCTAATTTGGTTACTGTTTTGGACTCTCCAGGTCTAGACAAACTACAAATATTGATATTTTCTGAACTGTTCGACATAGAAAAGCAAATAAACATAATTTTACATTTAATATTGACATGGATAATTTACCAGAAAACAATTAAAACCGCATAAACTCATGTTCAATGTCATTATTCAACAATATTAGAATATAAGAACTTCTTTTCATTCCACATACGCAGTTTTATCAGCATTTGCAGGGTGTACTGTTAGTCATCACATACACATTAATTCTCAAAATCTTGATATTCTAGATGCTCATATTAGTAACTGAGACCCTTCTGGAGCCCTTCCGGATTATTTCTAAAAGTTTTCTGATATACCATGTCTAAATAATTAACAAGCATAAGTATAAGAATGAGCTCATATGACCACTGGAGCTTAATGTGATGTACTTCAGATCATCATTGCTCTATGAAGGGTATTGGTTTCTCAAGCACTGGCATAGCTTCTTTTTTTTTGCACTATGGGATATGAAAAGTTACTAACTTGCATTTCAGTTTTCAGTTCCTCATATCATCTCCAGGATTTCAGTTTTAACTTCATTCAGGCTAGCAGTGTGGGTATACCTATGGATCGGACTTGCAACTGCTTTCCAACAATGCAGTAGGTTGTCAGGGATTGTACATGGATAGTGGGTTAGTGTGGCTATGGTAGTGAGTTAATGTGGATTTTCTTAGCAACATTCACTTCAGGGTGTAACGTCCCTGCCTACATGAGTTAGGGTATAAGAGACTCTTTAGCCATGGCTGGCAACTCTTTTAGGTTCAGAACACTCGGAAATCAAGCGAGCGGGTAGAAGGGACTCTTTAGCCTTGGTAAGCAGCCATTCTAAGAGAAGGTTACTCTGAATACAAACCTTGTTCTTTATGGTCTTGGGTTTGATTCCCCTTGCCTGAGGGTACAATCAGTCATTTATCCTCTTTTTTGTTCACTTTCCTGTTTTTTTTTTCAAAAAGTGTGTAGGACCGGCTGAAGAGAAAGCAAAAGTTGCTTGGTGGATTATCAGGAAAGTGCCTCCATCTCTGCATAATCTTTATGCCCTGGCTTCATTTATCGTTGTGACATCCCACATGCGCAAGGTGTGTCAGAAAAATTTGGTGTAGTTGCCATAAAGTTTTTATTTTTTATTTTCAGTAAGTGCTACAGTGTTTACGTACTGGCTGCTTATCACCTTTTGGAAAGGTTAGTATGGCTCAGTCACAGGACTCAAAAGTTTCATTCGTTATTTGTGGAGACTGTAATGCAGAGCACAGCGAGTTGCTAAATTCATATTCCTTAGATCAGCATGTCCGGTCTGCTCTTGAGTTCTGTGTACCTTGAGATTTTATCCAGCTAATTGAGGAACCCACGCATATTTCTGGTAATAGATTAGACCTCATATTCACAGTAGTTCCAGCTATTGTCAAGTCCAAAGTCTGTGAATATATAAATTTTTTGATCATTGCACCATTGAGATGGACATATCTGTTAATCAGTGTATTCCTAATGCCCACCATTGGAAAAACGGTCTGGCTGAAATATATAGTCAGTTGAAATCGCATTGTTGAAGCTTGTTAGGAAATTAATATTTCAGATGCAATATTAGATCGTGATCCCAAGAAGTTAAATTAAATTCATATGGCTATTTTAATAAGATATGTCCCTAGAAAGGTCATCAAATTCAGGACAAATGACCAGCCATGGTTTGATGATGCATGCAGACAAGCTGACCATGACAAATGGACCAAATTCAACACAGAGACGAAATCGTTCAGCGAAAATTACGCCATTTTTGTGGAGTTTCACCATGCTGCAAGCAGAACTTGCCATACAACCGAGAGAAATTACAATAATTCCTTAAAGAGGAAACTTGGAGTTTCTCAAGCCACATCTGTGGTGGACCAAATTGGCATCATGTATCTTAAGGTCAGGCTCGTCTTCCATTCCACCACTACTAATAGATGATAGCAGAGTGGGTACTGGCCCAAGGGAAAAGGCTGAGCTGCTTCATCGAGCTTTTGAAGCTAAGCAATCAGCTGAGGATGTCCCTCTCCCTGACACTTGTCATCCTGAACTTATTCTTACAAAATTTGCATTTCGCTCTAGGGATGTTGAGAAAATTCTAGATAATCTTGATAGCTGGGGTGGAGAAGATCCTGATGGTTTCTTCCCTTTGTTTCTAAAAAAGTGTCTAGTGTGTTGTCTCCCAAGATTAGTAGATGCTATAGATTTTTATGACGTATTATCTTTGCGGACGAGCGCAAGCTTAGTAATACAGTTCCTGTTCCAAAGAATGGCATATCTGCAGACTGCAGAAACTACAGGCCAATTTCTATTCTCCCTGTGCTCTCCAAAGTTGATGAAAAACTTACTAAGCCACAATATAAGTATGTGGAATGCAAAGGATTGTTATCTGTTAGTCAATATGCATACAGGAAGCAGTTAGGCACTTGTGGTGCTCTTTTAGACTTGACATGCCATTTGCAAGAGAACCCTGATAAGGGTTTTGAGTGCAAAGTAATTCAAATAGATTTTAGTGCTGGTTTCGATTTAGTAAGTCAGAAGGCACTTATTTATAAACTTCAGAATCTTGGAGTGGGTGGATATATTTTAAGATTACTTTAAGATTTCCTTACAGGTAGGCAGCATTCAGTTGCTGTTGATGGGACCTTTAGTGAGCCAAGACCTATTGTGTCTAGAGTTCCACAGGGTAGCGTTCTTGGTCCACTATTATTTTTATTGTATACAAGTGATATGGTTGTTGGCCTGGAAAACAAGGTTGTTCATTATGCTGATGATGCAACACTTGTGGGTGTTGACTCACATCATACTTTTGTGAAACATCTAATGAAGTTTCAGCAAATGCCGCACGAAAGTTAGGTATTGTTCTTAAGGCCTCGTATATTTATAACAGTAATAAAGTCAGTGCAACCAGTTTAGGTCATTTGTGCTTCCTTTACTAGAATACTGTTCTACGGTGTGGATGTCTGCTTCTTCCAAAGATTTATCTCTTCGATAAAGTTGTTCGTGGTGGTTGGTTTCTGTTTCCTAATACTAGCAGTTATGACTTGGACCATCGACGGGTGGTCTCTTCTTTGTCACAAGCTGTATTTTAACAGAGATCTTTCACATTTACAATTGATCCCATATCCCCTTTTCTTGCCGAGAGCAACCAGATTCGCTGAACAACAGCACCAATATGCAGTAAATGCGCCTCGCTGTTGAACTTCTCAGTTCCAGAGGTCCTTTATTCCTCACACAGTTGGACTGTAGAGTAGCCTCCCAGAGGATGCTGTGCAATTGGAACTTAAGAAGTACAAGCGAAGATGTAATGCACTTCTACCCTAATGCAATTCAACTTGTATTGTAATATTTTACTTATATTTTTATTTATTTTTTAATTTGTTAATTTATCTGTTTTTCTAATAACTGATCTCTTCTTTCTGTATTTCCCACTACCTTTTGTCACTTCTTTCGCCACTGTGGGCTTTTTCCATATGAATAGGGTTCATCTCCTGAATAATAATAATATATAACAATAATAATGATGCATTCTTCACCTCTCTCCAGAATTCATGAGTCATAGCAAAAAAAAAAAAATCATAATCTCTCTCTCTCTCTCAAACGCAGAGCCCTACAAAATCCAATTTTTCAGGCTTTTATATCTCTCCCATGCATATCCTTTCTCTCTCACAAAACACACGCATATTGCTCTCTCTCGCTTTCCAATAGGCAGTCTCATTGTCATCTAATATCTTAATTTATATATATATATATATATATATATATATATATATATATATATATATATATATATATATATATATATATATATATATATATTTTTTTTTTTACACACACACACACACACACACCTTACGCCTCTTTTCCTTTTAGAGGAGGGTGTGCCAGAAAGATTGAAGCTTTCAGTTCTCAGTTAGTCTCTTGGGATGGAGTTGAGCCCAGCTGTACCCTTCAACCACTGATATGTAACACCCTACACCCAAAAATAACATTATATATATATGTATATGTATATATATGTGTGTGTGTATGTATTATGTAATCTCTGTCTCTGTCTCTGTCTCTATCTCTATCACACTTCGTCACCCATACACCTATATATATATATATATATATATATATATATATATATATATATATATATATATATATATATATATATATATATATATATGTGTGTGTGTGTGTGTGTGTATTATGTAATCTCTCTCTCTCTGTGTCTACTGTCTCTATCACACTTCGTCACACATACACCGACATACACGTACACACATGCGCCCACACGCCAAAGAATCCTAAAATGCTTCTTCTCCGTCTCCTAGTTGACCCCGCGGTTCACAGATAATTTTTCTCTTTGACGATCTCGTTCTAAGTCAATTTCCCGTATTACTGGAGCAACTTATTCACACCGCCAATATTACTTTATTCCGCTTTCAAAGACCTGTGGTTGAACGAATTTTCCATTTTACTTTATAAGACATTATTTAAAGCAGGTTTAGATATGTGAATTTTGATAGAATGTTTTTATGAGACATTTTGATGAGAACTGAGAATTAAGAGAGATTACCTTCGAAAAAGAATAACGTCTCACTAACAGGAATCTGCGGTACATTTCTTTCTTGAATATATATGTTTATGATTATTCAGGTATTTATAGTATACAATATGGCTACATGTTTCCAGTGCATTAATCCCAGGACATTATTAAAATCTTACTGAAACATTACACGTGAATGACGCCTAACCTTTCACTAATTCATTTCCGTCTGTGTATTTCTCTGCCTCGGAACCTGGTGAGAGTAATATTCCAGAGTGGTGTCTCTCTGGTCAGTGTGTCATTCATGCTGTCACTGTCCAGGGGATACGCATTTACTACCGCAATTAAGAGTAGGCCTAAAGGTTGATGGACTGATTCTGTCCATACTTCGGCATCACGGGAAGAGAAGCCGTTGGTGCAGGTGACCCCGGTTCGTGGATGCATACCAACATCTAAGGATAACGATAATCATCCTTTAAGTTTGTTTAACATTCTGGTGCAACAGGCTTAGAATAAACATAGATTTTATTCTACAGTGAGAGAGGAAACAAAGGTTAAATTGTTGATCACACGCTGAGTAATCTTGGGAATATGCCCATGTAGATAATGTGCATGCTTATACACACTTATAAATACGTATATATGTATGTATACAAACATTTATATATATATATATATATATATATATATATATATATATATATATATATATATATATATATATATATATATATATTTTAAACATGTATGTATATATACATTATATGTGTAGAATCTACTGGTCACTTTTACCAGACACATATGTAATTCTAATAGCCACAATGCCCTCTTAACTTCTCGAATTCTTCGCGCTTTTTTGGATATGCTTGTAACTACAAAGCCGTAGGATCCAAACGCAAGAAATTGAAGAGACTTTTGATGTCCGGTCGCGGGAAACGAACCCGCGTCACCATAACCACAAGGAAGTGACGTTGCCGACCTGACCGCGAGAAGGATAAAAGTCTATTACCTCCCGTACATACATATACCTGTCGTTTTCAGATATATTTATTATTGCTGGAATAGACCTATCCTCACCATCGTAGCCAAGTGGGCAATCGTTTTTATTGCTTTTTAGGCTGAAATATATATGTAGAATCTACTGGTCACTTTTACCAGACACATATGTAATTCTAATAGCCACAGTGCCCTCTTAACTTCTCGAATTCTATTCCAGCTCTAATAAATATATCTGAAAACGACAGGTATATGTATGTACGAGAGGTAATAGACTTTTATCCTTCTCGTGGTCAGGTCGGCGACGTCACTTCCTTGTGGTTATGGTGACGCGGGTTCGTTTCCCACGACCGGACATCAAAAGTCTCTTCAATTTCTTGCGTTTGGATCCTACGGCTTTGTAGTTACAAGCATATCCAAAAAGAAAAAAGCGAAGAATTCGAGAAGTTAAGAGGGCATTGTGGCTATTAGAATTACATATATATATATATATATATATATATATATATATATATATATA
Organism: Macrobrachium rosenbergii; assembly: GCF_040412425.1. Lineage (NCBI taxonomy): Eukaryota > Metazoa > Arthropoda > Malacostraca > Decapoda > Palaemonidae > Macrobrachium > Macrobrachium rosenbergii. The sequence goes on from NC_089764.1 coordinate 15,625,233, forward strand.
TATATATATATATATATATATATATATATATATTATATATATATATAAATGACTGTGAAGTATTTTCTGTTAAAATAGGATTCCATCTAATAAAATGAGCCCATAAAAACTCCAAAAGGTAGAAATAGCTGGTATTTATGCAAAGAGTTCCAGAGGTCAGACATTATGTCACCCGATTCCGATTGACAGCTTCTCTTTAATCTTCTTAATCGCAGGTTAGAGTAAGATTTTATCTATAATATCTGAGTCCCAAAGCAACTTTTGGGAGGTTCATCTTATTTCTTGGTTTAATCAGTGCTGATTCTACCATCTGGCTTTTGAACTGACAATTGCTGACAAATTCCAGTTTATTCTGTGATTATGGTTATGTGGTTAAAAATAGCTGAGCTCTCTTTGCCATACCTTACTGAACTTTTGTGTTGTATTAATCACTGGGGGAGTGATTCACCTGTAAAACCAATGTAGGACTGGTCACAGTCGAGGCAAGGGATTTCGTATACTCCTGTCTCTTTGGGGACTGGCTTTTGTTGGATGTTAATTAGAAATTTGGCTGAGGTGTTTGGGTAGGTAAAAGCAAAAGGGTTAGAGTTTCCAAGTTTGTGTCAGTGTCTTAGTACTGTCCAGGTGTGGGATTTCGATTTTGTTGTTGGGCGTCTCTCTAGTCTTGTTTTGAGGGGGACGGTAGAAGATTATATTTGCTCTATTATATGGTCAGGGTACTTTAAAGATGACAGCTGCTTGCGGATTAGTTCAGGTTCCTTTTCCAGGAAATCTGGGGAGCAAATCCGTCATGCTTTTAAGAATAAGTTGCTGGCTACGGCAATCTTGATAGAAATGTCATAATAACTAAAACAGTGAATGTATGAAAGTGAAAATGTTGTTTTTCTGTGTACAGTAAATTTTTATTCTGTCGTGTCTCTAATTATTAAAACATCAAGAAAAGGAATTCTGTTTTCTGTTTGCCATTCAACTTTGATTTTGGGCACTAATGCATTTAGTTTTGAAAGAAATTCGTTGAAGTTGCCTCAACTATCATGCCAAAATGTTATCATCTACATATATCATCCACAGCATGTCTTTAGGTATTAGTGCACTTATTATTACAGTTTCAAAATATTCCATGTATAGGTTGGCAAAAACAGGACTTAAAGGGCTGCCCATGCTGCACCCAAATTTTTGTTTATAGAATGACTCCCCGAATGAAAAGACGTTGTTTGGTACGTATAATTCAACTAACTTTATTATTTTATCCAGGTCTAGTGGGAAATGATATGAATAGGGGGCTAATTTTTATCTCAAAAACTGTAGAACGTCCTGTACTGGTACTTTTGTGAATAAGCTTAAAAGTTTTATGTTGTGAAGTGGTATATTATGTACTTCTTTGATTTTGTGACAGAAATCTTCAAAATATTTTATGTGACTGGGAGAAAATGTGCCTAAGAATGGGGAAAGGAGGCCGGCTAACCACTTAGAAATTTTATAATTGAAAGCTCCGGCACGTGAGATAATAAGTCTGAATGGAAGATTATCTTTATGAGTCTTGGGAAGGCCATAAAAGTAAGGTAGTTTTGGGTTAATGACTTTAAATTTCTCCAGCAGTTCAGTGCTCTTTTTGTCTTTGCCAATTAATCTTACTTTTCTCAAAAATTCCGTGGGGACGTTTTGGAGGGGATTTCTCGGTTATTTGTCGTGATTGTTTGCGTCACTAAGTTGGTTGATTTTGCTTGATCACGATTTTGCCGTCTTTGTCGGATCTACTTATTACAACATCTTAATTTTGTAGCGAGCGGATGGCTTTCATAAATCTACGGGGGACAGGGCATTTCTTGTTAATTAAGGTCAACCAATGCATTTAGTAAAATGCCTTTTAAACATATCTTTTCCCAGCAGTAATTTCTATCAGATATGAATATGTCAAAAGGAACTATAAAATCTAGATTATTTTTCCGGTCTGCCGTGAGGACAAAGGATAAACCAAGGTTTAGGACTAAGTGTGGTTTACGGTAAGGGAGGGTGTTAGATAATTTTAAAACTTTATCTTTTTGCTCAAGATTGTTTCAAGCGCTATTATTTACTGAGTTATTTAACTTTCGGGAAAGTCTAATGGAATGATTTGCACTATAATAGGCAACAATGTCAGAACAAAATGAAACCGGATACCTGTACATGCGGTCCGATGTGGGGAGACGAAAGTTAGACTGGGTTCCACGTATCAATCTGCGTAGTACAAAGTGGACTTGACTTCTGGATGTAAGCGAAAAAACGTAGAAAGACAATTGAATTCCATAATGGGCCAAAATGACTATGAAATATTTTCTGTTAAAACAGGATTCCATCTAATAAAATGAGCTCATAAAACCGCCAAAAGGTAGAAAGTTAATGCTACATATTTCGGAGAACAACTGTCTCCCTCAGCAGGCAGGTAATGAATGAAAAAAAGAGTTACAGAAAAGCAGTATTTATACCAAGAGTTCCGGAAGTCAGCCGTTACGTCAGCAATTTATTCTTAAGAGCCTTACGGATTTGCTCCCCGGATTTCCTGGAAAAGGAAATTGAACTAATCGTATAAGAAGCTGTCATCTTTAAAGTACCCTGACCATATAATTGAGAAAGCGATCCATAAAGCAAACACAATCTTCTACCATTCCCGTCAAAACAAGACTAGAGAGATGCCCAACAATAATGTCAAAATCTCATACCTGGACAGTATTAAGACATTGGCACAGACACTTAGAAACTCTAACCCTTTGCTTTTACCTTCCCAAATACCTTAGCCAAATCCCTAATTAACGTCCAACAAAAGCCAGTCCCCAAGGACACAGGAGTACACGAAATCCCTTGCCTTGACTGTGACCAATCCTACATCGGTTTTACAGGTAAATCACTCCCCTAGAGATTGATACAACATAAAGCTCAGTAAGGTATGGCCAACAGAGATCAGTTGTATTTAACTACAATAATAACCATAATCACAGAATGAACTGGAATTTGTCAAATATAATTTATAACAGCAATTGTCGGCTCAAAAGCCAGATGGTAGAAGCAGTACTGATTAAACCAAAAAATACGATGAACCCCTCAAAAGGCACTTGGGACTTAGATGATATACATAAAATCTTCCTCCAACCTAAGATTAAAGAGAAGCTGTCAATCGGAATCAGAGTTACATAACGGCTGACCTCTGGAACTCTTGGTATACATACCGCTTTTCTGTAGCTCTTTTTTTCATTCATTATCTGCCTATTGAGGAAGACAGTTGTTCTCCGTAAAGTATAGCATTAACTTTCTACCTTTTGGTGTTTTTATGGGCTTTTATTATATATATGTATACATATATATATTTATATATATTTATTTATTTATATATATATAAATATATATATGTATATATATATTATATATATATATATATATATATATATATATATATATATATATATATATATATATATATATATATATATAAAAAGTGAATGTTTGTATTTTGTTTATTCACTGTACAAGTTCGAACCGCTTGACAGTTCCAGACAAAATTTTGCACTCAGTCTTTATGTCACTCCAGAAATGTTTTTAACTCAAAATCAAATCCTACCCTGTGACAGACATTCAGACACTGATAAAACAAATGAAATTTTCATTTTGGGCCACCGTTTCCTTCAGTTTTCTGGGTTTATTCTAATTTTCACCTGACACTTCACCTTTTCTTGTGGTGCTGCCAGAAGTATGATTACCCTACAACAATAAATCCCCTATAACTTCAATTTTTTATCAGAATTTCTGTGAATTTTGATCATAATTTATGATAATAATTAATATAATTGCTTACTACCCCCATAAAATCTACATTGAAAACCTAAATCGATCATTTCTTTCCATGGTAAGAGAAGCCAAATCACATTCTATATTAGTGGATGGGTGTGTCAGGGGAGAGTGAGAAAGAAAGAGTGATAGGAGAAGAAGAGAGAGAAGAGTGGGTGTTAGGGAGGAGAAAGAGGGAGAGAGAGGTAGTTTATTGAATGTTATTCAGAGTTTTTCCAGGCAGCATTGGGTTGGTCAGCTAGTATATAATATATATATATATATATATATATATATATATATATATATATATATATATATATATATATATATATAGATAAGAAGGCCCATAAAACACTATTTGAACGTTGCAACCATACAGTATATTTCAGGCACTAGCTTGTGCCCCCTGTTCACTGTTTCCAGTGAACAGGGGCACAAAGCTAGTGCCCGAAATATATGGTTGCAACGTTCAAATAGTGCTTATGGGCCTTCTTATCTTCATATTATACTGTAGTATTACAGTAAAGACATTCATATATATATTACATATATATAAATAATGTATATATTTATATACAGTATAATATATATGTATATAATATGTATATACTGTTTATATATACATATATACATACTGTATATATATGTATATATATATATATATATATATATATATATATATATATATATATATATGTGTGTGTGTGTGTGTGTGTGTGTGTGTGTGTGTGTGTGTGTGTGTGAAAAGCTTAGGGGTCACAAGTATATTATGAATTACAATACACAACGGATGTTGAGTTAACAAGCGGGGAGGAAAACTTTCCCAAAGATCTTGGAGAAGAATGACGCATTTCCTCATTAAGTAAGGATGGTGTCAGATATTTTGAGGCGTGGGTTTATGATTTTCATTTATATGTCCATAGCTTTTGCTGAATTACTTTCGTTAAATTTGCAAATAAAGCTTAGTTTTGTATCTCAGTGTTTAATTCCAGTAGGCCTTTGTTTGAGGATAGGTTCAGTGAGAGGAGTCGACAAGGGAGAGGGAATCTGCTGTCCCAGGGCTGGTCACTGCTACCACAGAATCTTAGAGATGTAAGTTGATATGGTGCTGTTCTTAAAACAGATACAGTAAGAGATTATGACCCTATCTGACCTGGGTGTAGGGTTATTAACAGTGTTGGCAGCGGTGTTAGACATGATAGATAGTTAAGTAGATAAATAGATAGGGTATAGGTTACGCTTCCGTAGAGACATCTTATTAATACTGTTATTGGCATCTCAGAATAGGGATTTTGATGGTTCAGCAATTTAGTTTAGGAAGGTGTTGTGAAAGGCACTCGAGTCAGTCTTTCTCGAACGTGAGTTGCTGTGTCTGCGTCACGGGGTGCAAAGTTTTAGTGTGTTTTTAGGTATTTCTGGGCTTGAATTCATATTGGGGAATGTTTGGTTATGTATAGTGTGTGCAGTATGTTTAATTGCGGTATCTTGACCGCTTGTGTGTGGTAAAAAGCGAAAACGCGCAAGTGTTTCTTTTTTTTTTCCCTCTCTCTCTTTGGTGGAAGGATTCTCGCACCGTCAGGCAGAGGTGTACGTAAGTGTTATCATTTTTTTTTATTGTTAATTTTAGTGTCAGATTGGAATATATTTTTTTTATTGCACTGCAACTAATGTGCGGACGGTGGCTGTAATGACGTCATTCCCTGAGTGACGTGTCATCGACGTCATTAATTTGGGCGGAGTTTCTTGTCTTCTTCGCCATCATCTTTGAATTTTGGGTGTGCCTTATGTTTTTTTTTATATAGCAATCGGCAGTTCGCATCGGCATTTAGGATTTAATAAAGGGATTATTTAATTATTATATTATTTCTGGGAACTTTGATAATTGGGTGGTAATTTATTTGACAGTTGTTGAGTTGCTGTGAGTAAACTTTTCGTAGGCAAGGGTGTATACATCTCTTGGATTTCTTAAACTTTTTTTTATAGTTACATACGTACGTGTTTTATTTTGGGTATATACGTGCATGTAGGGAAAGGCAGAAGCTGTTGCTGTAAAAGTTTATTCGGGAATTTTGTCTTGACGACGGGAGAGGCGGACGCGTCTCCGAAGTTTTGCCTTCAGCGGTTTTTTTTTTTTTTTTTTTTTTGTTCTTCGGCAGATCTTGGACGGGGAGATAGGGGGAGGTATTGCACTGAAGGGAGGGAACGAATTCTCTCTCTCTCTCTCTCTCTCTCTCTCTCTCTCTCTCTCTCTCTTTCTCTTTCTCTCTCTCTCTCTCTCGCTTCCGTTTGCTCGAGTCCCGTTTTCTCTACGTGAGTAAGGGTAGACTCCATTCTCTTTTCTTGAGGGGAGACTGAGTGTTTTTTTGGTTTGCCCTTGAAGACTCGAAGTTTATCTTGACCTACTTTGTGGTCAGCTGTGCGCTCGGTCCGCCCTTTTTTCTTCCCCAATGGGATTTTGGATTTAATTAGTTTTGGATTTAATTGTGGGTTTAATTAGTACTTTCTTTTGATTTTTGGGGATTAATTGTTAGAGTAAAGGGAATTAACATTCTGGGTTTTGTACTGTTTGGGAATTCTTTCAGGGAAAATAGTTTTTTCTTGTGTTTTTTTTTTCAGTAAGGGGTGTCGTTTTGCAGGACTTGGGAAATTTTGCATTTGTGAGCAGCCAAGAATAAGTTAACGGATTTATTTACGAAGAGGAAAGCTGCAAAAATGAGGAGAGGAAATAGTGATCAGAGATTCCTTAGGTCAGCCTATGGTTGTGTAGGGTGTGGGGATTCAGTCCGCGGTTTGAAGGATTTTGTTGAAGTTTGGAATAGCCAAAGGTCGATGGTTGGGTTGAGTTCTCGGGTCCCACGAGTTTGTTGTTTTAATTGTAATAGGCAGGGACACATTAAGAGATTTTGCCGTGTTAAATATTGTTGTGATTGTAGGAGTTATGGTCATCCTTGGCGGTCTTGTCTGTCTCTGAGACAGTATAATGGTAGGCCTACATTTCAGAAATTTGGTAGCTCAAGTAAGAATGTTCCTTAAGCAGATTTTTTGAGGGGATCTAATGATCGGCAAGCATTGGCTAAAGACCGATCAGTTGTAAAGGAAAACTGGATGGGTGTTTCTTGTGATATAGGAATTCGGGGGGAACCCTCAGAGGCAAAGTCAGTGGTAAAGGGTCTGTGCATGGGATAAATGTAAGGGTTTTTATAGATACAGGCGCCTCTGGTAAGTTGATGAATTGTGAGTTGTTCCTATCGATGTTTTCCGATTGTGCTTTGAGACCTGCTTTGAGACTGTATGTGATGTTCAAGCAAATAGGTTATGGGTTTTGGGATACGTAGATGCCGATTTGTCTCTTGGCAGTAGAACTTTTACAGAACCATTTTTGGTTATAGGAGGGGCTGCTTTGGGGAATACTTTGTTACTGGGTCATCCAGCATGTGGGAGATGGAAAATCTCAGTTCATACAGGGGTATGTGGCATAACTGTGGGAGTACCTGGTGTGTTTGTGCCTTATGAGGGGACGGATGTGAATGTGGTTGATGGTGATGGATCAGGTGTACATGAGAACCTGTGGGTGGATGCTGAACATGTGCCGGGTGGGTAAGAAGTGTTATAAGGGGGTTTTGTCGGATGATGTGGTTCTTGGTCCTGGTATGGTGGCTATGGTGAAAGTTCGAGTGAAGGGAGTGCATAAATCCAGATAGGTATGTGTGGATGAGTGTAGCAAAAAGCTGAAGGGGGTAGTGCATACAGGTTCTGTAAACAAGGTGTCGAGTTCAGGGAATACTTGGGTGGAATTGCTAAACTGTAATTATTCAGTTTGCAATTATCAGAAGGGTACTTATGCAATCGACTTTGTTGACTGGGTCGATGAAGATAATTCAGTTGCTATTGTCGGGGATTTTGTAGTTTTTCAGAAGCAGATTTACAGGCTAGAAAGCAGCTTTTTTAGGGATCATTTAGCCAATGCTGATTATAAAGAATATCCTGGGGGAGATGAACAGCAAGTAGCTTTTCAGAAGATTAAAGATGCCTTAGTGAATCCCACAGTGTTGAAGTTTCCTGCTTTGGACTGTCCTTTCACGTTGGTAACGGATGCTAGTTATGATGGTATAGGGCCATGGCTTATGCAGAAGTTCAATGGAAGACTCTATCTGATTGCATTTTACAGTAGAAAGTTTAAGACACGGGGTAGTAATGAACGGTTATGTTAGGTAGTGGATAAAGAGGCCTTTGCCGTAGTGTCAAGTTTGATTCATTTTAAGATGCTTTTAATGAGCAATCAAGTAGAGGTTCTTCCGGATCATAAGCCATTGTTGGATCTTTTCAATAAGCCTGATCTTCCCCCTAAAAGGACTAGGTGGTATGACATATCAGAATATACGGGGACAATTCTTTTGGAAGAATATGCTCACGTCAGTGGAAGACTTTGCAAGGGGATTTTCAGTTTGTAATGCGTGTAAGCCATCGAGGGTCGTTTCTTGTAAATTGGGTTCATTTCCTGTTCCGGTAGGCCATTCTCAAGAGTCCATGTCGACCTTTTGAGCAATTTCTGTGAATCCAGTTATGGTCATAGGCACCTGTTGGTGGTTGTTGACGAGTTAACTAGGTTTGTAGAGATTTTTGTGTTGAAGCATAAAACAGCAGAAGAGGTGGCAGTTGCATTCTTTAATGGGTATATTTGTCGTTATGGGGTTCCTGAGGTGCTAATCACAGATAATGGGAGAGAAATTGTGAACAAGACGTTAGAGTGTCTTGCGGATGTAATGGGCACTCGGAAGGTCGCTATTATTCCTTATAGACCAGAAGCTAATGGGCTGTGTGAACGGGCAAATAGGAAGGTCATTGAAGCTCTTCGGATGACTGTGGGTGGAAATGATGTAAATTGGGATCGATATATTCCACAGGAGCAGTATAGCATAAAACAGCAGAAGAGGTGGCAGTTGCATTCTGTAATGGGTATATTTATCGTTATGGGGTTCCTGAGGTGCTGATCACAGATAATGGGAGAGAATTTGTGAACAAGACGTTAGAGTGAGTGTCTTGCGGATGTAATGGGCCCTTGGAAGGTCGCTATTATTCCTTATAGACCAGAAGCTAACAGGCTGTGTGAACGGGCAAATAGGAAGGTCATTGAAGCTCTTCGGATGACCGTGGGTGGAAATGATGTAAATTGGGATCGACATATTCCACAGGAGCAGCATAGCATTAATTCCATGGTTAGTGATACCATTGGAATGTCTCCCAATGAAGTGCTGTTTGGTTACCCAGCGCAGGGCGTGTTCAATTTGTTGCCTATTCCATCGGGGGATTAGATGGTTAAGGTGCCCGTGTTGACAGCAAAAGGGAGATATGCGTGTATTGCTAGGAATCTTGAAATGAAAACGCTGGATATGGTAGATAGAAGTCATCAAAAGCCGGATAGAGTTAAAGTTGCTGAGGGAGATAGGGTTTTTGTGAAAATAAATGTCAGGAATCAGTTGAACTATAAGCTAGGTCCTAAATTTGAAGGTCCTTTTCGTGTTGTAGAAGTAAAGAAGGGGAATAGATTTGTTTTAGATGAGAACACAGGTGTGTCTCGGTTGACACATACAGTATATCTAAAATTAAAAAGACAGGTTAATGGGAATGTTATGGGTGATCTTTTTTTTCTTTCCTCTCTCTCTATTTGTTTTTAATGGGTGTTAAATGGGCGTGACTTGTAGTTTTTTAACTGGAGAGGACGTTGGTTGTCCGAGTTCAGTTTTTTGCTCTTGTGTGTTGCAATACTTAGTTAAAATTAAGTGCATAATACCATAGGGTTTTCTAGATATACGGGTTTCTGTTTTTTGTTTGTTTGTTTTTTCTTTCCTGTTTCGAGATCGGGTATCTTAGAGATTCTTTCTTTTGTTTTTATCTGAAGTCCCGTATTCACAAGGCTTTGGGAGTCGTGGCACTGGCTAATTTCGTAGTGAGGTAAGGCCCGTGTGTTATTATGTAAGGATATTATGATGTGTAGCTGTCGTCTGACACAATATCTTTGAGTATAGAGTTTCAGAATAAAGTTCTGTTGCTTAGGATTTTTGGGGGGGTGTTAATTCGTATATCGGACGGAATCTGTCTGATCTGTTACGGGTTTAGGCAAATCAGTTAGGGTTCAGGATAGGATTGGGAAGACTAATATGACTTCCAAATTTAGATTTTTCAGTTTTCTTCTAGGAGTAAGAGGGCTGTGCCATTGGTAATTGTAGTTATGGTCATAGGAGCGATTGCTAGTATGTCAGTTGCCAATTTGCTGAGAATTGAGCAGGTATTGACAGTATTTGCTAACCAGGAGTAAAACTTTGATGACTTTAGGAGATAGTTATGAGTAACTATGGTAAGGTTTTGTGACATTATGGGCTTCTTTAAATGGGTTATTGGTCACAAGTGGATAGAATGGGGGGAGGTTTTAGATGTTATGGCAGCTTTGTCGTCCTGTCAAACTACCTTGTTGATTATTGAGAAGGAAGTGGAGTACATGTCATTGGAAATTCGAACTCAGGTTAAGGCAGTGGTTGCCGCTTCTAAGGGGCATTTTGGGAGATATTTTACCTCTCGGATGTTTAGGGTTGCCTTTAATGAATTCAGTATAATGGTTCTCAGGTAATTTTTACTGGGAAGAATTTGTATGGGGAGTATCTTAAAGTTAGTGTACCTGATAGGGGGTTGATTGTGGAAATTCCGGTGAGTAACTTGGAATTGTTTCATAGTTTAATCATTTGACCTTTCCTTAGTGGGTTTAATGGTTCAGTAGTATCTTTACGCTTATCAGTGCTGACTGGTTAGGATGTGAGAAGATGTTAGTAGATAACCAGACTCCTTCTGACTGTGACTTTCGACCGTGCCAACATGAGTACAAGGTGGCCTCTACGAGGACTCTTAACACAGTGTTTTGCCGGAGTTGCGAAGTCTTCATCCAGTGCCGTAATTCGTCAGATACGTTTCTTCTACAAGGATCAAGGCTGGTTGATGCGGTGTGTAGATTGGTCATGCCGAGGTTCCAAGTTCTGGGCAAGAGTGTCTTCAACTCTACTACTCGTATCTTCATGGCCTTTAAGGGAGGTGATCACTACAATCTCACCTCAATCTCCAATGCTGGAAGACAGACTTTCCCCCATCCTGAATCAATACCTCCTCACTGCTATTTTATCGGTGATTGGGGCCGTTGTCGTCGTGCTCTGCATAAAGTGGAGTGTGGTTTCTGCACGGAAACAGTGTGTGGATCATCCCTCGCATGAAGGTCAGCCTGCCGAGGGTGTGGCTGTCCGTTTGGTGCACGAATCTGGAAATTAGAAAGTATTTTTTCCCTAGTGCTGGGGACAGCACCTCTTTGGGTGGCCGAGCATCTGAAAAGCTTAAGGGTCACCAGTATATTATGGATTACAATACACAAAGGATGTTGAATTAGCAGGTGGAGAGGAAAACTTTCCCAAAGATCTTGGAAAAGAATGTTTAGCTAGCCAGCATCTGACGCATTTCCTTATTAAGTAAGGATGGTGTCAGATTTTTCGAGGCATGGGATTATGTGAAATGACACTGTATGTACATCTGCCGGAAGTGTCCAGGTTCCGGTGAGGAACTTGTGTTTATGGGTGTCTTTTGTTGCGGAATCCCGATGAGTGAAGGAATTAGACTGAGTATGTTTGTGCGTGTCTTTTGTTGCAGAATCCCAAGGAGTGAAGGAATTAGATTGAGTAAAGAGAATCATTCTCAGACCAACTTTGAACCTTGTTGAAAGCCTCAAAAAGTTTGAGACTTGTGTTGTTATCAATGCCAGAACTGATTTGAACCCTGGGTTTCAAGGTAAGGAGCATATCTATTTATCAAACTGTAGATTGTTTTATCAATTTCTATAATATATATCTTGTTTTTGAGTAACTTGGGAAGAATTCCCATTTTTGTATGTTTTTTATGTTTTGGGAAATTAAAGAAGATTTTGCTTGTCTTCTTCAGATGTGTCGCTGAGTAAGAGGTCGAGAATGTTCTCATTCGGAATATACTAGACTCTGACTTATTTTTGACCTGTTTATTTTATTTGGTGGCCAAGGTGTTAGTCACTAGTATTGGTTGGTCTAGAATCTAGACTCTTTAATTCGCTGGGCTGTGTATCAGAATTTTCTTTAGCTATGATTTTCATTTATATGTCCATAGCTTTTGCTGAATTACTTTCGTTAAATTTGCAAATAAAGTTTAGTTTTGTATCCCAGTGTTTAATTTCAGTAGGCCTTTGTTTGAGGATAAATTCAGTGAGAGGAGTCGACAAGGGAGAGGGAATCTGCTGACCCAGGGCTGGTCACTAATACCACAGAATCTTAGAGATGTAAGTTGATATGATGTTGTTCTTAAAACAGATACAGTAAGAGATTATGACCCTTATCTTTCTCGGGTGTAGGGTCATTAACATATGTTATATATATGTATATGAATATATATATGTATATACTATATATATATATATATATATATATATATATATATATATATTATATATATATATATATATGTGTGTGTGTGTGTGTGTGTGTATATGCGTATATCTATATGCTATATATCTATGTATATATGTCATATGTATATATATACAGTATATGTTTTATATATATATATATATATATATATATATATTGTATGTATGTTATATATATGTATATATTTAATATATATACATATATATGTATATATATATATATATATATATATATATATGTATATATATATATATATATATATATATATATATATATATATATATATATATATATATATATATATATATATATATATATATTGTCACGAAGCATTCCAAGTACCTGGTTATACAACAACTAATCACAGATTTAAAAAATTTACCTCACTTCAGCCAGATGCCTGAACTTTTATAACAATAAAAATTACAACTGAATACTCTAAAGGTAACAGTGATCCCTTAAAAAGCTCATTAATCATGTGAAAAATCAAACAAAGTTTATCAAAACAAGTGTTAGGTATCAACAATTAAACAAGCAAAGGGCATCACTCCATCAAACAGCTTTAACTGTTTCCCAGGTCTTAATTCATTTCAGCAAAACTAAAGGAACAAAACATATTTATCACTTTGTCTTTTGCACACAATTAATCCTATTCACTGGTGGTCAATAAATGAAACACTGTTTTTAAAAACATAAAAAAATTATTTTTAAATTCAAAATTTATAATTGAATTCACAATCTGAAAAATTTACTATTACTTGAAAACAGCACAAAATTTAATTAATTGTTGAGTTAAATTGTTAAACAAAACTGAATCACAAAAACTTTAATTTATCAAGAAATTAAATGAATCAAGCAAACTTGAAACTATCAAGGGTTACTCAAGATTTGGTAAGAAAATCTTGGTAAATGAAAATTAAATTAAGTATGCAATGTTAAATTATCAAGAAATATTTAAAATGCTAAGTAAATAAATGTTAAATCACCAAAACATAAAATGTGAAAAATCAAGAGATTGCAAACACAAGAAGACACAAAAATACACAAAAGATTTATCAATAATAATTTCACTTAGACAAAAATTTTCTTAATATACCTTATTATACCATGGTAATAATAAGTAAAATTCACTTTAACTTACACAAGCTTTTGAAAACCTATGCAAAATCATGCAGCTGCTTTAAATTCACAAAACACACTTTTTATAAGGCGCCGTTACCGAGTTTTCCTCTGTTCAGATCTCAAAAGCTAAGAGTAACACTACTGACCCCAAATATTTTATGTTAATAAAATTTCTCTCTTTTGAAGAAAGAGAGAGAGAGAGAGAGAGAGAACCAAACTGATCGGTCCTGAAATCAGAATGAATAGATTTTTGGATTCAAGTAGGAAATGAAACAATCACATGACATCATTAAGGAATTTTGAGAATGAGATACGAAAGTTCTAGAAGAAGGAAGCAAAATGTTTTGAACTCCAGTCTTACAAAACTTGACGTAATCGAATGAAACGTGTACTCTTACTCTCAAAAGGGTATAGGTAATATTAACAAAAAAAAAAAAAAAAAACAATATGGGATGCGATCAGAACAATACTTGATCAGAGCAATATAATCTTAAACATGACGCAACTGCCATGAGCTTCAGTGCAACACTTGTTCTCATTTCTCAAAAGTACACGTCTTTACCAGAAAATCATATGGAACTCATGTAACATTGCGAAATCCTTCGTCTTCTTCTTGTAAGGGACAAAGCTTTTACAGAAATGTTAACACGACTCGATTGCTATTCCCAACCTGTCAACACGTGAATCAAAACAAAGCACTCTCTTATCTTAACTGGTGACAGATGGCACATCTGGTCTAAAACTTGAATCTCTCTCTCTTTCCTGCTACTACGCTATTATCAGGAAAGATGATATTGATTCTAAATTATGCTGTTAAGTTATCTAAACCATTAATTCTTTTGAGCTCTGATACTACACTACATATGATATTTGAACAATCATTACTATTACACATAACACATGATAAATATATCAGAACTATTGGATGATCTACATATTACAAGGCAACATCATGAAATTCCTCCCCTAGAAGATCAATTATCCCGGGTTTGAATCCAGTGATTCAGAACGAGATAAATAATCGGCAGTTACATTGTTCTTTCCAAAAATGTTCTCTATCTGTTTACAGTATGGTTACAAAATCAGTCAGGGGAACTACTATGTCTGAGAAATTCGGACAGAATCGGCGATAAAATCCAGCCATGCCCAGAAATCTTTGTAGCTGTGTATTTTATGTATTTTCCTTGTAGTAGTGGGTGGGGTACCCTTATGGATACCTTCTGCATTAGCAAGAAGGCCTTCTCAAACTTAAATCCCAGATATTGAACATTTGCCTTTCTAAACTCACTTTTTTGTAAGTTGATTATTAATCCTGCTTCCTGTAGTTTCTTGAACACTTTCCTTAAAATCTTCAGATGTTCTTCCCATGTATTAGAATAAATCACAATGTCATCAAGGTATACACCCACTCCTTCTATGGAGCCTATCAGTTGATCAGTCACTCGTCGGAATGTTGCTGGTGCATTCATCAGACCAAATGGCAAAACAGTGTATTGATACAGTCCAGAAGGAGTACTGAAAGCTGACAGCAACTTAGAATTCTCATCTAAGGGAATTTGATAATATCCTTTCAACAAATCTATCTTGGAAACAAATTTGGCTTGTCCAATATTATCAAGTAATTGATAATATATTATATATATATATATATATATATATATATATATATATATATATATATATATATATATTTATGGATTCTTGGTGCAAGGAACAAATGCGCTTGTTGTTTTTAAATCCTCTTGGCCATGAGTTCATTTATTAATCTTACTCTAAACAACGGGGTTTGTTGAATGAGCGGAGATATATATATATATATATATATATATATATATATATATATATATATATATTTATATATATATATATATATATATATATAATGTGTGTATATATATATACATATATATGCATATATATGTATATATACAGTATATATATACATACATATATATAAGTATATATACATATAAATGTACATATATACATATATGTATGTATATATATACATATATATACGTTTATATATGCATATACACATATACATACAGTATATATATACATATATAATATATATATATATTTATAGATGTGTATATGTATATATATATATATGTATATACCTGTATATATATAATGTGTATGTGTATATGTATATATGTATATGTATCTATATACTGCATATGTGCATATGTATGTGTGTATATGTGTATATGTATTTATATGTGTATATGTATATATGTGTGAGTATATGTATATATACATGTGTATGTATGTGTATGTGTGTATTTATGTGTATATGGTTATATACATGTGTATATGTGTATGTATATGTATATATTTATATATATATGTATGTGTGTATGTGTATACATGTATGTGTGTATATATGTTTATATATATGTATATATGTGTTTATATATATGTATATATATGTGTATAATTTGTGTATATGTGTATATATATATGTGTGTGTGTGTGTGTGTGTGGAAATGTACACAGGAATTTTGAATTTCCGACTGGACAGACAAGTGAATTTGGTATGACAGCTAGTATGTTTCGAAATCTCTCTCTCTCTCTCTCTCTCTCTCTCTCTCTCTCTCTCTCTCTCTCTCTCTCTCTCTCGACATTAAAACACTTACAGCCACTATGGATGAGGTCTGAGAGAGGAAACTCGCCCATCCAAATCCTCTGTAAATGCGTTATCCGCGGTAGTTCCCCGTTGTTGGTAGCAATTTCTCCCATGTGATTTTGATACTAAACATTGTTGGGAGAGCGATTTCGTATATGTTTCCAGCTCTCCCTCTTTTGGGTACGAGAATATGTGCATTTGTTGGCTCTCATTTTTGCTGAATGGTGTGTGGTAGGTGGGGGTGTATAGTAACAAGCAAAAGCAAAACAGTCGAATGATATCTGTACTGGGAAGAGAGACTTTGCTAGGAAATTGAGGCAACGTTCTTTCCTCAAGAAACGCCCTAAGTGTTGCAAAATACCGTGAGAGGAATTCTACTTGACGTACAAAATTATTACTCGGCACTTAACCGAGATGAGCTAAGCAAGAATGCACAGCAAAATCCCATTCAAAATGATGATAACAATACGAAAGAGAACAGCCACAAGTCTTACTAAAAAGAAACATGTTTGTACTTAAACAGAAAACGACATTCAACAAGATGTTCCAGATCCTTGTACTATTATTCTTCATCAGCCGTTAGGTACATTATAATTAAGAAAATAAAGTGTATGCCTTCCAAAGACTAAATTAGCAACGCATCAGAATAGACTTGTGAAAGTGGTAATATGGATAGAGATTAATGATAAAAGTATCATAATACACAATGGTTTGTCGTCAGTCAGTGTTAGTACACATAAAGGTTAATAAGATGTGTTTCTTTAGCCTAACTGTTAACTCAAACAACTAAGGTTAAATAGGCATTCAATCACAGTGAGAAATAAAAAAAAAACATGAATTCATTTACAGCGGACATCGGAACCCAACTTTTCAAGACCAGCCAACACATTCACTTACATTCAAAAACAGAGGAGAGGCAGACATGGAAATCTAATTATTATTTTTACCACATAGCAGGGCAAGTGATTGACCATGAATAAATGAACTGGTAACATCTTTACAGGGATAATTTCCTCCAGAGGGACAAATGAGCTGAACAGCAGCTTCACATGAATTTTACGTAAGTAACCATGAGGGATTTGGAATGAATACTAATTTACAATTATTATTTTATGTATAATAATGATTACGAACATCCTCTGCCATTAAATCTGACTCTTGCAGTAAAAGAGCAGAGCTTTTACTGAATGGTTCTTGCTTTCTCTGTCAAGTTGGTTTTAGATATGCTGAAAGTGACAACATGAAAATATTTAAAATACCAAATTCAAGGCTAGGTAGCAATATCCGCAAAAATGACTGCTGATGACCTTATTACTGAAAACTAAGGACTGGAGTGTGTATAATACA
>NC_089764.1:15647620-15650120 GCF_040412425.1 Macrobrachium rosenbergii
GCTGATAAGCTAGCTGATACAGTGAATTTTTTGCTTATTAAGGAAGGTGACCCTTAACCCATCAAGCAGGAAATAAATTTGGCAGCAAATACTTATTTTTTTCTAATCTCTCCTTTGTTGTTGGAAAAGCTCTCTCTCTCTCTCTCTCTCTCTCTCTCTCTCTCTCTCTCTCTCTCTCTCTCTCTCTCTCTCTCTCTCTATATATATATATATATATATATATATATATATATGTGTGTGTGTGTGTGTGTGTGTGTGTGTGTGTGTGTGTGTTTCTTAAAAATTCCCTCGAGTTCAAAATTAGCAGTCTTCTTTTACACAACCAATCTCGTCATCTTCGCCTTTAGTCATCCTTCGCCTCCCCTCAACTCATACCTCATTTTCCTCCCCTCCTTATCTTCCTCTATCATCTGGCCATCAACACCCTTCATCATTTCTCCAAAGCAGAAAGTAATCAAGGTCAGAAAAGGTCGCAGCGTGTACATCATTAAAAAGGCCTCTTTTAGAGCGATTTTTCGATCAGTGGACGTCCCTCTGGTGGAGTGTCGATAAAGCGCGTTCTTTAGGTGTGAAGTTTCGTTCAGAAAGTTTCCTACGGTGCTGACAATAAAATGTTTTTTTTTTTTTGGTGTTTTATTTGTAAATGGAGAGTGATGTTGGAAAACTGATCTCATGTCAGAAATCTTCCAGATATGTACCACACACACACACACACACACACACACACACACACACACACACACACACACACACACACACACATGAGAATAGTCTTTGTCGATAAATTAATTTTGAAATTGGCAGATAATGGCAAATAAAAACACAAATAAAATTTCAGTCAGTCTACATATTGAAAATCATTGCTTTAATAGGCTTTATCCGTAACATATCCGAACGAATTATTTTAGAATTACTTTATTCGTATCCATTTTTTGGAAGTTTAGGGAATAGTCTCTCTCTCTCTCTCTCTCTCTCTCTCTCTCTCTCTCTCTCTCTCTCTCTCTCTCTCTCTCTCTCTCTCTCTCTCTCAGTAGCAGAATGGTATCCATGATAATATAATTTCACCCCGTTTTCATATTCATCATATGAAACTCATTCAGACCTTTCATTCATCTTTTAACATCAAGAATTCAAGAGGTAATTTTTTTTGTTTATTGAAACTGAATCCTTTTTGGCTATTTTCCTCTGCGCTATGACTAATTGGGTTTTCTCTGTCCAAAAAAGGAACCGAGACATTCTTTTATTAGACACTTTTTTTTCCTGGCTGATTGGCTATTTTTCGCGAAGGGAAAATCAGTTAGTCACATTAACAGTAAGGTAAGCTTTTGATTCTTTGTGCCGTTCTGATTACCTTCGTAACAAGTACAAGAACGCATTCAGTATCCAGATAAACAATACATTTTCCCCGAGACTGTTTTTTTATTTTTATTTTTTTAGCGAGCAGGTGAAAATAAAAGGAATCATTTTTTTTAGAAATGTATTTGATTTTCCAAATTGTAAATTTTTCTATTCTTGAAGATTGTCTAATCTATTCTTCATGCCATTACCTAAGCTCTTTCTCTGCATTTGAAAACTGGTGAGTTTTTTTTTAATGTTATTTGTAAAAGACTGTATTTTCTGCAGTAACAACGCAGACAGTTTTCTTCTTGAACGCACCCCACTTCTAACACCATTTGACAATGCACTACATTACCAAAAACTAGTGGGAGGTGTCTTGTACACTGTGTCAAAGTACCATTTCGATCAAATAATTAGTTTGAAAGATATTTGAGAAAAACAATGACTCGCGGTCCTTGAAATAGATAGTAGGCTTGTGGTGTGGAGGTACAATTTTCCCACCTACTAAGGGATTCAGAGCCGATGAAACACGGTTTTTCGGCAACATCTTTTTATCAAAGCATCGGATAGAGGTGAAAGTTGGCAAGTGTATATTTTATAACCCTACCTAATGTTTGCAAATATGATTTAGTACCTAAGTTCAATGGTTCTGGTACTTGTCAGAGTAAAAGTGTGTTTCCTATGGCCAGTGCCATCAAAATCGCAGGTAAGGGTCTTGAACATAATCATGACGTTAACCTATGATGTCATGAGGCTCCACCCACAGTGAAGAGAAGTTTACATATGGGGAAAACGTCTCTTCACTGTGGCGCTGCCCACTTGCCGGTGACATATTAACTAATTAATATTAGTACCCATCGTAGGTTTCAGCGATATTAGTGATGGCGAGCATTCTCAATAATTTTGTTGTTATTATTATTATTATTATTATTATTATTATTATTATTATTATTATTATATTAATTTTGTGGATGTTTCATCTTAACTTCCACAGCAGTTGTTGGGACTAAGTTGTTAGCTTGGAATTCTTCCATTTTCTTGATATTCGTATTGTTTCTACTTTACAAATAATTCAATGTATGTAATTCATCCACATAATGAACCAGTCTATAGTTCATTTGTTAGATCTTCATCTATTCTGGGCGGGAATACAAAAAGACAA
>NC_089764.1:15655120-15680120 GCF_040412425.1 Macrobrachium rosenbergii
TATATATATATATATATATATATATATATATATATATATATATATATATATATGTGTGTGTGTGTGTGTGTGTGCTTATGTGTGTATGTATGCATGCATTCACTTACCTATATATATATATATATATATATATATATATATATATATATATATATATATATATATATATATATATATATATAATATGTATGTATGTGTGTGTATGTATATTTAGTTACGTACATTTGATTTTAGACAAAACTTAAATGAAAAGGCATCTTAATTACGAATCCAGTCCCACTTCCATTATTCTATAATTAGCTTATAGAAGTAAAATTTCATGTCAAAGGAAAAATGCGGCTACAAAAGATATGAAAAGAATGGCCGGGAAAAGACGTGGTCATGGTAATCCTATCAGGAGACACGAAAACAGCGAAGGGAAAAATATGTCAAAATCCGAAATAGCATTTTCTTGTATTGTGACAAATGCTCACCTCGGAGAGAATCGTTACGTTAAATCTTTTTCGTCTTACAGAATGGCTAGAACCGGTCGCTAGGATCTCGTAGGATATGTGATCGTTTATTATGTCACTTAAGACCTCTAAGAAAATTGAAAACATATATTAAATACTCAGTTGAATAAACGGAACGTATGGATATATGATGATAATCACAAGTATCTCACTTTCTTAGCAAATTTTATTGTTACAAGTCATGCGTCTACATACATGGTGTTACATATTTGCTCTTTACCCCTTGTCTACATTTAGATCCATGCAGAATAACTTATTCTCCTTAAAGCGATTCACTTTCTACTCCTTCTTCTATTACGTGTCTGCTTTTTCTTTTTAACTTTCTTTTTGATAACTTTATCAGTCTGTCTTTACTTTTCCTAGTTCCTCATTGGACGAGTCGATATCGTACTCGGCTAGCACTCTGCTAGACCCGCGTTCGATTCTCCGACCGGCCAATGAAGAATTAGAGGAATTTGTTTCTGGCGAGAGAATTTCATTTCTCGGTATAATGTGGTTCGGATTCCACAATAAGCTGTAGGTCCTCTTGCTAGGTAACCAGTTGGTTCTTAGCCACGTAAAATAAGTCTAATCCTTCGGGCCAGCCCTAGGAGAGCTGTTAATCAGCTCAGTGGTCTGGTTAAACTAAGATATACTTTTTTTCTGCAACCTTCCATTCTGTCGAGTAAATGCACCGTTTTCCTTAATTATGCTTCTCATTTCCTCATCCCAAAAATCACTGTATCCTAAACACACAAACGATTCTGCAGATGCCATAACTCCAGCGTAGAACTAGATAAACCCTTTTTATACTCTTTCAACGCCAATCCATTTTCGTTAATTTTCTCTTCATGTGCTTTCCTTACTTAGTCACCAATAGATCCATTTGTCTTAATCACCCTTACAGCAATAATGTCCTCTTAAAATATAACTATCATATAACTACCATACATTTCTTATCTACACCACAGCCGTAGACATTCAAACCCCCCAGGATGCTTGATCCATTTACCTTTCTCGTAATTTGCAAATAAATCAGGGTGTCGGGGTGCGAACCCTATGCCCCTGGCCATTTGTTGACTTTAACACCACATAAGGCAGCGAGATTGCTATTATATCCCGTCATTCAACAATAGTGGGACTATGACTATGTGAAGAGGCTGTAGCAGCCTACAGTAAGGATACTGACCTCACAATTGTTGTTGCCGTTGGTCTCAAGAGATAGGCTAGTCAACCATTTAAGAGGCATTTTCTGCCCTAAGGGTTTTAGATCCCTCTGTTAGGCGTTCCTCTGATTTGGGGCACAGGGTATTAGAATCAAAAGCCATATATATATATATATATGTATATATATATATATATATATATATATATATATATATATGTATATATATATATATATATATATATATATATATATATATATATATATATATATATATATATATATATATATATATAGGAAAAAGACAGGCAAAGACAGTTCAGTAGTACCAAGCGCTTTCACGTTTATTGACGATGCGTCAATCAACGTGAAAGCGCTTGGTACTACTGAACTTCTGCCCGTCTTTTCCCTGTGGGATTCGCTTATACACTAAGTCACGTGCATCTACTGTGATTTTTTAAGCATATATATATATATATATATATATATATATATATATATATATATATATATATATATATATATATATATATATATATATCACACATACATACTGTGTATATATAACAGTAATATATATATATATATATATATATATATATTATCTTATATTATTAAATGATCTTACTTATTAAATGATCCTTTATCATTAATTATTTTCCTCTGTCTATCTGCCCTCCACAGCCAAATATCGTAAAGATCTCAAACTGACTTTATTTTATTCCCTTTTTTGTTTCAAGTATTCTTTCCCGAATTCTTTTGTTTACGTGCTTATTTATGCAGTAATTTAGATTACTCTGTGGAAATGCATATGGTAGAGTAAATTAGGCTCTCATCCATGCTTAATCAGTTGGGGAGATTGCTAGATTTAATGGATATGATAAGTTTATCTTCCAGTTGGAGCGATAAATGCGACCAGACGTCTGGTTGTTATATTTTTAAAGAATTCCGTATATACTAAATAATATTCACTGCAAGATTATACTGCTAAGCATAACAACGGCACACCTGATTGATAGATATGGCGTAACCTTATATCATTATTCTCGTCTGTTGCCAAATCTTTGAAAAATTATGTTGTTGAATGGTCAATAACTACTGAAGGAAGGGTAAATATCCGGATAGAAGTCCAGGAAAATAGAAAAAGCTGCTAGTACCACAGTGATTGAAGTCCCTCAAGTAACTGGATACGTTTGTTTGACTTTAGTTAGCTGACAAGACCATCAGGGAACACCAACAAGACATGAAACCCTGAGTAGACTTTTTGATCTGCAGATCCTCAGATATATTCAGAAACAAAAACACAGAATGTCGTCTGCAGGCCTTGCCAAACCAACATAAAAGTTGAATGGTTGATTAGGAGTACTTTAAGGCCTGAGAGTGGAATTGATAACAAAGTTACCGATGAAGCAACTTGAATTTTTTTAATATATAAAACAAGCCATGTCATTTCTTAAAACTTTAAGTTTTAAGGTTTTAGTATTGAGTCCTAACTCGTTCAATGCTGAAAAATGTAGAACTTTTCCATGTGTTTACCAAAGAAGCTTTTACCTACAGAGGCAGGCTCCGAACCAGTACCCAAAGGCTCCAGCGAAAAAGCTCTATTAAAAATGAATATATCTGGTAAAGGTGACCAGCTGATTTTGCCATGAAGGCGTACATTTTCACCATGGCTTCCATCGAGAGTTCAAGACTCTTTCAAGTTTTGCTTGTAAACTCCTGCCTTTCTTGCTTTGCCCAGATTCTGTGGCTCACCTCTTCTGCTACCAAACCAAAATGCATTACTTTTACGCCTAAACACTCATATGAAAAACTACTTCCAGTCATTCACCATCCTTATTAGTATCCATTTCTCCATTATGCAGGCTTCCATCTGTCCTGATGATATTCCTCCTGCTTGCAGATACTCTTGACTTTCTTCTCTGCTAAGCCCATCCAAACTTTTTCGTTAGTTTCTTCAGTTTCTTCAAACAATAAGAGTTCCACGCTCCATCTGTGATTCATTTTCATGTTCCTTTACCTTGTATCAGCATCTGTTGCTCTTTTATCCATTTTCTGACTGGCGTCACTCCATCCATAAGGCAGTGAAACAGCCTAGTAACAATTGCGTCTTGGTCACAGATCTACTTTTACACCAATTCGGTGATTCTCCTATATACAGTACATAGTGTAATTCATGCTCCACTTACTTTATTAAAACTTGTACTCACTCTCAACGACTGAATCTATACTATACCTTCTGGTATACTGTTGTCTCTATTTTATCAAATATACAGTTATATATATATATATATATATATATATATATATATATATATATATATATATATATATATATATATATATATATATATATATATATATATATACAGACATACATACATACATATATATATATATATATATATATATATATATATATATATATATATATATATATATATATATACACACACACACATATATGAGCGTTTGTTTTCAGTGTGTAATTGTATTCCCAGCCACTTGCTTTTTAATATACTGTGGCTTCATATTTATCAGTCTTCAATCATTTTCTTCTTGAATTCGTTTTTCTCCAACCTTGATGTTCCCTTCATTCGCGGTTAATGGCACAAAATGGAATATGATTTTTTTCTTCGGTGCATCTCCATCAACCACGGAATCGATTTAATTAACTCATTCCTCAATGTCAAAGGATTTCATTTTATGGAACCGCGGTTTTTTCATCTTTTTTTATCTCATGACGTTGGAAGATGTTTTTTTTTTTGTGCATGATGGACTGTTGCCATGATTTTCCTTTACAGGTATCGGGTCGATCTAGGTTTGGATGGCTGCTGCGTGTATTTAGTTTTTAGTGAATGTTGATAATGATAGTGAGGGTACAATCGTTTAAATATTGTACCCAACTGCAATCACGACCATCAGTGATTATTTTATTATTTCCCCTTTTCCCAGCTTATTCCTTAGTCGGGGTCGCTATTTTTTGATGAGCCTGTTCCAGGTGGTTCTAACACGCATTGAACAGTTCATATCATAATTTACTTTGGCAAATGTTTCACTGATTGATGCTTTTCCTGACTCCGTGCTTTGGCAATAGTGTTATTTAATCTACCAATATTTTCTTGGTGCTGTAACTTTGAAATTAATGATCGCCTCATTGACAAAGGTAACTTATAAACCTATGACGATCAGTGTTCTTTAGACATGCAAGCTTTGATGAACGGGTCAGGTCACTTACTAAAATTATTGAATTATCAAATTATTTACAAAAAATCAAAATCTGGTTTGGAGTACCGGCAAAAAGTTTTATAATATTCTAAAACCAAATTGCATGAAGGAATGCACCTTCATCCACGCTGGGCGAAACTAACATTTTCTGTGGATCCAATGTAATTATCCTTACTCTTCTCTTGGCAAAGAGAAGAGTACATAACTTCACTAGATTTTTAATGCTTATTGATATTGAACTGACGCTGTTTTTCTTTATGCCTTCGTTCGTTTTCTTCGTTACTCTACTGACTTTAAAAAAGTCTTAATCGAATTAGATATTGGAATGATGATGAACTAAGTAAGTCTTTAATTATCTGTACGAATCAAAACGAATTTCTTTTTCAGATAATTCTTGGTCTATTCCTTTATACAAGACATTTACTTCTGAATATACAAGAACAATCAAGTACTTGGAACATCCGTTTGGAACATACTTCTCTTATTCAAGGCAGTCTATATATATTGATCCAGGTCCGCTTGAAGACGATTCTGTTTGGGCCTTTGTTTTAAACAAATATACTGCTATTTAAGATCTTGAAATATGATTTCAAAATTACAATTGATGTGTTGCTGATATGGTTTAGATCTGGATATCTTAGCAAAAATAACGAAATAACAGAGTTGTCAGTCGGTTATATTTGGCAATTATAGAGGTATTGCACTTATATTAGAAGTAATGAAAATATGTAATAAGCTCATCCTCATTAGACTGGAAAGAAAATTGATAGAACGTTTACCAATGAAAAAAGTGATATAGAAAAGATAGAAGTTGCACAGATCAAATATTTGTATAAAGACATCATGTATCAGACGCAAAATCAATAATAAATAGTGGGATGTTGTAGGGAAATCTTATGTCACCTATGCTGTTTGCTATTCTCGCGGAGTAATGATAAAACTTGACAAACGTAGAAAAGGTAGATGATTTTTCTATTAACTAGTGAGTTTAAGACGAGGATATACCTATGAATAACAGAAATAGTGAGGATAGAACATATACATAAATTGATGAAATAGGTTAGTACTAGCTTGAGGAACAATGCAATCCAACAATCAGCAGGGTGGACAGTGTTTAGAAAATGAATTAGAAATTATACATTATTAGAGGTCAGATTGCAGGATGAAATGAAAAATGATATTACAAGGGAAATTACAGAGGTTTCATATGTTGACGAATTAATGATGAAGGAGAGGTGGAGATGGCTTGGTCATGGCCTTTTCACCAGGAATAACGGTATATGGTAGTGTGAGAGAGACCCTGTTGGGACCAGAGTTAGTTGGAAGACGCAGACTTACGTGCACTGACTAGTTGGTAGAGTTGTCAAGTAAATGATCCAGTGCTCCTTTCTCTCTCTCTCTCTCTCTCTCTCTCTCTCTCTCTCTCTCTTTTCCATCTTCAGTTTTGTTGAAATTTTCTTTTTCCGGTATGCCTCTGTACATAATATTACCTGTCACCCCTTTTCCCCTCTCCTCCTCGTTTAGTTCGTTTTTCACTGAAAATTTAAATACCTTTGTCTTGAAGGTAGAATAATATCTGAATGCATTTGCAAATTAATTTTGAAGCTTTTGTATTGTGACTGAAATGGCCTCTGCTGAAAGGGTACATTAAACTTGAGCTCTGTGTAGTTAACTTCATTTCCTTTAACCAACTGTTTAATATCTGGCCTGCGGGACTTGTTTTTCTATACAGTATTGGGATATGGTTCTTCGGTACTACAAAGACGTCTACTCGGAGTCGTGGTGGTGTGGCCATTATAGCTAGTTCTCAGGGATTCGCATTTCCTTAGCGAACGTTTAAGCTTAAACAATATGTTGGTCCTATGTTGTTTCTTATGATAAAAGGGTCTTCAATACTCTGAGTAGCCCTATTTTGTAGGGGTCACAAGGTGTAATCCCTTTGTCAGTTATTTGTAATGCTTTTTTTTTTCCTTTTTGCAGACTGTTCCTTGCACTGATTGATGGTGAATTTTGATAGTTTCACGTTGGTCCTCGTTCGTAATGCCATTTAGGTTAATTAATTTTTCTTATTTCTGTGGGTGCACTGTGAACTCCAGAGCCTTCTGTGGGACCCTCAGGCCATTCTCGCTTCAAAACAAATATGTTGGTCCTTTGTTGTTTCTTATGATAAAAGGGGGCCTCAATACTCTGGGCATCCCTATTTTTTAGGGGTCACAAGTCGTAATCCCTTTGTCAGTTATTATTTGCGATGCTTTTGTCCTTTTTGCAGACTGCTCCTTGCACTGATTGACGGTGAATTTTGATAGTTTCTTGTTGTAGTGCTGTTTAGGTTAATCAGTTTTTCTTATTTCTGTGGTTGTACTGTGAGGTCGAGAGCTGTTGCTGGGACCCTCAGGCCATCCTCGCTTCAGAACAAAAATCTGCATGATGCACCGACGTTCTCAGGAAACACAGATCCAGCGCCCCTGATTCAAGCGACCTTTTAATCATTTTTCAGAAGATACTTTATGTCCTTGTCAGAGCTGGATTACTAATGTATGTAAGGCATTGCAGGCTCTCTAACCATACGTATTTGAAACCTCTTCCTAATTTGTATATAGAATTGTTAACCATTCTTCAGGTGTGAGAAAACACATCTGACAGTATATAGATATCCCTCTGTTTTCTTCTAATGTCAAAATCCTACTTTTCTGCTCGCAAGAGTTCGTGACCTGTCAGAGATTTTGCATCAATAAATTAGAATACACCTTGACTCTGCCTCTTACTCGCCACCTTGTTATACTGGTGACCCTGAAGATGACCGATGCTGCCAGCACCAGCCCACCCAGCGACAACGCTGCAGCAGGAAACATCCGCCTGCTGCCCTTCACAACCCACAACCCAGTGGCCAGGTCCTTCAGAGTAGAGACCATCTTCAGGTGAAAGAAGATCTCTTCATCCTGCAAAGCTGACGCCGTTCTCGAGTTCCTGCCAGATGACGTCTTTGAGCAGATCACAGAATGGCTCACCGACCAAAAGACAACCATCACCTATGAAATGCTGAAGGTCCAACTAAGGTCATCTTTATGCATACTGCCTGCCCTTAGAGCTAGGAAATTCCCAAACAATGGGGGGCAACAATAGGAGACCAGTGGCTGTCGCATGTCTACAAGCAACTACGGCAGCGAATTACGATCCCCACCACAGACTGCCGCCCAGAAACTATGTTGGACCTTGTGAGAGAGGTCCTACTTACAAAATTACCCCACCAAACAGTCATGGCCATCCCCAACACATCAACCATGGACCTCGACAAGTTCCTGAAGACAGTCGATGCCATCCACCTGGCTCACAAGTCGACAGAGCCTATACAACCAATGGAGCAGCAGCTGCCCCACAGCCACAGCAGCAGACTGACACAGAGACGGACAGCGATCCAGTGGGCCCCGCCACCCCATACACCACTACCGGAGCTTCAGGTGGAAAAACAAACCAAAGTACAAGCCCAAAACAGAAGAACACCCCAAGGGCATTTGTTTCTACCACTGGAGGTTTGGGAGCGAAGCCTGAAAATGTGAAAATGATGGCCACATGTCAAAAAACATGTAAAAGGGTCACAGCAGCAACCCAAAAAAATAAATGTCAGCAGTGGGCAGACCGGTTGCTTTGTAAGAGACACTGCACCTGCTTTCTGCTGTCTTGCTTCCAGGTACAGGCAAAAAGACACGATGTGTTTTTCATGGTAGATGAAACATCAAATACGGAGTTCCTGGTCAACACTATCGAATTCAAATCATTTCATGCCAGCCAGCCTGCATGAATCCCTCAGTCTAACCCCAGCACCTTACAGGTGTCCACTGCCAGTGGAGCCCACTGAAAATATGTGGAAAAGGGACCACGAAAGTGTAGTTCAGTGGGAAGAAGTACAGCTGGACGTTCGTCACAGCAGATGTAACAATCGCGCTTTTAGGAGCAGACTTTTTAAAAGCCTTTGACATACTGGTAGATGTAGCAAAACAGCAGCTGATCACAAGACTCACGCCTGTAGCCCCACTCACACCAACTGCAGCACCAAAGGTAAGTCGCCTCCTACAGGAATTCCCGGAGGGTATTTAAGGAACGACCTGCAGCATGATGTGACCAAACCAGCAAAGCACCATGTCCAGTGCCACATAGTCACTGAAGGTCCCCAGTGCACGCCCATTTTAGACGTTTGGTCCCAGATAAAACTCGCCCATGCCAAACAAGCATTCCAGATCATGGAACGGGCAGGAATATGCCAAAAACCCTCCAGCCCCTGGGCATCTCCTCTAAACATGGTACCAAAACCTGATGGCACATGGCGACCCTGCAGTGACTACCGGGGGCTCAAAATCAAGAAAGTACCTGACAGGTACCCACTGCTGAACATCGCCGACATAACCAACCAGATGGAGGGTGCCAAAATATTTACGAAGCTTGACCTGTTAAAGGGATACTTCCAAGTCCTGGTCACAAAGGAGAGCATAGAAAATACGGCCATTATCACCCCTCTCAGAGGGGAGATAATGGCCTTCAACTACAGCTGCTTTGGCCTTTGGAACACGTCTGATGGATGAAATCCTGGTCAACGTACCCTTCTGTGTCATCTACGTTGACGATATACTGATATTCAGCCCCATCATCAAACAACACGTGAGAGATGTCAGGTTGGTCCTGCAAATACTTAAAGAAAACGGACTCATGGTCCAAAAAGACAAATGCGAATGGGGCAAAACCAGTAGTGAAATTCCTGGCCCACCAAATAAGCCCCAACGGTGTCAAGCCCCTCCTGACTAAGGTCCAAGCAATCACCAACCTCCCAAAACCAACAACAATCAAAGCAGTCCAAGGATTCTCGGGAATGATTAACTGTTTACCACCATTTCATACCTAACCTTGCTGAAATAATGGCCCCAATATATGAGCATTAAAAGAAAACCTAAAAAATTATGTTGGCATGAAAAACAAGATAAAGCCTTCAAACTAGCTAAAAAAGCAATCACTTCTGCTGCCATACTACTCTTTCCTTTACCTCATAGGTGCCTCACCCTAACGATGGACATGAGTAGAACAGTGATTGGACAAGACACAGACGATGGTCATCGCCTGTTGGCATTCTTCAGCAAGAAGTTATGACCAGCAGAACAAAAGTACTCCACGTTCAGCTGAGAGTTACTGGCAGTCCACAGAGCCATCTGCTCTTTTGACTCATGCTAGAAGGACAACAATTTGTGGTGCTGACGGACCACCAACTTTTGGTACATGCTTCACCAACAGCGGAGACAGGTGGTCAGCAAGAGAGCAACATCACCTATCGCCATTAGCAGAACATTCTTGCACCATCAGATACTTAAAGGGCTCTTCCAAAAATGTGGCAGACGCCATTTCCCGAAACCCCATCAACACCGTCCAAATCGGGATATCATATCCTGAAATAGTATTGGATCAGAAGGATGACATGGACCTATGGCGACTTTGGCGGAAGAACTCCGCCCTTACATTGAATGACAGAGAGATGACCATTGCCTGGAAGATGAGTACCAGACGCCCTCACCCATACCTACTGTTAGGGTTGAGAAAGAAAGCCTTCAACCTCTCTCACAACCTGTCCTACCCATCAGGCAGATCCTCCACCCGAACCTTGTCGGAGTGGTACGTCTGGTGGAGAATGAAAGAGGAAATAAAAAAGTGGGCAAGAGAATGCCTCCTATGTCAAACATAGAAAATAATGAGGCGCACAGAGACAGGGATTGGAGAATTGTAGACAACACAACGACGACTGGTTCACATCCATGTCGACATTGTTAGACCCTTGCCCCCCTCCAAGGGGTACAGGTATCTCTTCACGATCATTGACAGGAGCACCAGATGGCCAGAGGGAATACCAGTAAGGCAGCAGACAGCAGAGTTGTGCAAAAGAACTAATAGACTGGATCATCAGGCACGGAGTACCACGGTACATAACAAGCAACAAAGGAGCTAACTTCACCTCCACCTTATGGAGCTCCCTCTCCGCCAGCCTCGGGGCAAAACTCATTCACACAACAGCATACAACCCAGAAGCAAATGGCATGGTGGAGTGGCTGCAACACTTTCGCAAATTGGCACTCACTGCCAGATGTCAAGGCAGGAGTTGAAGAAAGGAATTACCATGGATCTTGCTGGGATTAAGAACAGCCCTGCATGCAGCATTCAATGCATCGCTGGCAGAAGCACTGTATGGCCAAGCATTGACAATACTGGCAGACATTTTTCATGACACTGCAGAGCCCACGACTCTCCAGACATTTGTAGAGCATTGGAAATGTCATGCCGGCAAAGACAACATACGACATAGCAAGAAAAACAAAATGTCCCCGAAGACCTTAAAACAGCAGAATATGCGTTCATAAGAATAGAGGCATACAAGGCCCCCCCCCAGTCTCCAGCCTACTCGGGACCACACCACATGCTACAGCACAGAGCGAAAACACATCAGCTGATGGTGGATGGGAAAATCACCTGGCTCTCCACCTACAGATTAAAATCAGCTTATATCCCAGACTACGACCCACTCCCCTGGGCTTACTTTGGTGGGGTAGAGTACTGTGAGGTCTAGAGCTGTGGTTAGAACCCTCAGGCCATCCTCGCTTCAAAACAAAAATCTACATGACGCACCGAGACTCGGGAAACAAAGATCCAGTGCTCCTGATTCAAACGATCTTTTATGCATTTGTCAGAAGATACTTGATGTCCTTGTCAGAACAGGAATTACTAATGTATGTCAGAACAGTAATTACTAATGTATGTAAGGGATTGCAAGCTCTCTAACTATATGTTTTTGAAACCTCTTCCTAATTTGTATATTGATATGTTAACCATTTTTCAGGTGTGAGAAAACACAGCTGACAGTATATAGACGCCCCTCTGTTTTCTTCTAATGTCAAATTCTACTTTTCCGCTCGCAAGAGTTCTTGACCTGTCAGAGATTTTGTATCAGTAAATTAGAATACACCTTGACTCTGCCTCTTACTCGCCGCCTCGTTGTAGTACTTTATTATTTTGCTGTCTCGATATCTACTGCTCTTAAAGAGTTATTGGGACATATCTTGCTTTCTTTCAATAAATATTCGATCAGAGCAGTAGGCCACACAGGGTCTCAAGACACCATACTCAAAACGCAACCATTTACTTTAAAACGTAATCGGTTAAAAAATATTGTCATAATTGTTTTGTGGCTCTTGAAATAAAAAGATAATCTTTCTATTCAGACGCTTTTAGCTCAATATCCGTATGAATGAAATAGTCTATATTCTTGTCTCTTAAAATTAATATAGTTGGTATCAATTACAATTTACTTATTTGGTATGCGATATATGTTAGTGCTCTAAAAAAGGTTAAATTATAAATAAAATAAGACTATTCTACAAGGACTTAAAGCATTACGTTTATTACTTTGACATTGCAAGTTGCATGAACAAATCTAAGATATACGACAGAAACGCTTAAGAGTAAATTTAAGGAAAGGAACTAAAACGTCTTTAACATGCTGTGCCGTTCATATCTATCACCACAGGACCTGGTATCCCCTATCGGTAGAACAGCAATATAAGCGGTACAATAGAAGTTACAAGACTGCTTGGGTTCTTTTCTAATACAGTCTTGTGCTGTCATTATTAGATTGGAAATAGCCATACCAAATGGGTAGCGAAGGTGGAGACTGTGAGGGGGAAGGATGTCTACTTTACCTTGGAAAATTAGAAACTTGAAATTTTGTTTATTTATGCGCACATTTTTTCAGTGGTGTTCCTTCTTGTAAAGTTAACATAGTAGCTATTACAGAATTGTAAAGTTTTAGCATGGCGTAGCTAGAAGATCCCTCTTTAGTTTTGTGTTGACTTCCAGAATCCGTCTGAGTGCCTTAATCATAATTGAAAATTAAATTTTTGCCTTTCATAAATTACAGATAATTGTCCATGTGACGATTATCCAAATGAAAAGTAAAAACAAAGAAAACATTGTCCTGTTGGAGAAGCAGAGGGGGAATTATTCTGCTTGCCTCCCCTCTTGTTCCTCAGCTTTATTTGATTCTTTTTGAACTGCATTTGAAACGAATTTGAAAGAACAAGAGGGTTGCATTTCCCCTCACATTCCGACCATTTCATCGGTTTTTGGTATTAATAATATTATCCGCATCGAACGTCACTCCTGCGTTGGTCTCCTTGTTCTGTAATTTCTTTTTCCAGAATTAGAGTATTCCGCCTCGTGAAATATTGCTTATCCTTTTCTTGTTTTGCTGGCGGAGTATCTGCGCTGCTGCGTGTTGCAATTGGGTCATTTTAAGTTTTAGAATTTAGTAGTCGTATACCATGTGGTGACCATAAAACCATGTTCTTAAATCATGGGCAATGCCCTAGCCTCATTGTCATGGGTATCTGTAGTTCTTGGGCCAATTCCCTCCTTGTGACAACACTTTCTGCTGTTTTTCAAGCATATATCCTGGATATGTTAATCTACACTCAGTACATTTTAGTTTTAATAACATTATTTTCCCCACATAAAAGGAAATTTTGTTCTTTGTTGGATCATTGTTTTTGTAATAATTTGTAGTAATGAGATTAAATGTTCACAAGACTAGACAACAAGATGAGACAGGCCAGGAGCGGCTGTTTTTCGTTCGTTAATTCCTTTATTTATTTAAAGATTTTTTATTTATGCTTTATTCTTCTTCCGTATTCATATTATCTATCAAATATGAACATTCTAATCCGTATGAAATTATTTAGCGAGTCAATGATTTTGTTAGAATTAATAATAATAATAATAATAATAATAATAATAATAATAATAATAATAATAATAATAATAACAACTTGCTCCATGAAAATATATTAATCTTAAAGAGTACTAATGCTTTGATTGTTGCTTTTATCATTTGTTGCACTAGTGGTAGTAGTAGTAGTAGTAGTATAGTAGTAGTAGTAGTACGGTGAGTAGTGATCTTTTTGGCTAATGCTATATTTCAACTTCCAGGACGCTCTGGGAGGTATAAATGGAGATTTAGTTCGACTTATTTTTAAGCAAAAATCCCCTGTTTTCCTTCCCCTACGACACAGTTGCATGTATACTCACGAATGACGAAACCTTTACACCAGATCCACCTCTCTCTCTCTCTCTCTCTCTCTCTCTCTCTCTCTCTCTCTCTCTCTCTCTCTCTGTTTGTTTATTAGGTTATTGCATTATGGGATTAGTCGAAAATCCTTCCCTCGAAAATCTGATAATGCATGTTACGGTCAAAGTAAACAAGTTTACTGAGCATATTAGATATCTTAACATGATAAATCCTTTGTTTTCTTAATTAATAAATGAAGAGCTACGGAAACGAAATATATATATAAAAAACAAGTGATATTTCCATTCGCGCAATCTTCAGGTTTCGGAAACCAAATCTGAATTAAATGAGTTTTTGTTTTTGGATTGTATCTTAAAATTAATTTCTCTCGGCTTTATTCAAATTTCGTGTGGATATATTCGGAATGGATGAGCGAGGTTTATTTATTTATTTATTTTGCAGTTGAAAAATATTGGCAGAAAAAGTGCGAACATTTCCATCAGCCGAACAGAAAGTAACGTTTTGGCTGGGTGATTTACTTTGTTAGTTTAAACCTTTTGTATTTGCTTGAGTCTGTCTATCTATCTATCTTCTATCTTCGTTCTGGACGATGTATTTGATATGGCGCCATTGCTTTTATTTATAGTTCCCTAAATATTTTGTATATATTTCCTTCTGGGAGGTGCCTTTGCAATTATAAAAAGAATGTATGTAACATCACCATCATCATCACCATCATCATCATCATCATCGCCTCCAACCCCCGGTGACCCAAAAAGGCCTTTGTAAAATTCCACTACTCATGTTTTTCCTGTGCTTTGTCTTCCACAAATCTCCACTCGTCTCAGGCCTCCACTCTTAATGTTCGTATCCAAGTAGGTGTGGGTCTTACAACACTTTTGGTGCTCACAGGAGCCCAGCTGACACCATCATGTACTATTCTCCCAGGGGCTGTAGGAAGGGCATTTCCTTTTCCCTTTCGTCAGTGTCTCCATAGCAACCAACTTGAAACTGCTTTTCGACATCACGCTCGTCCAGGTATGGAGATTTAAGTTTATGTCAGTATAGGAGAAGTTGGGCAACTTTTTGATGCTCCAGTATTTTTGAAAATAAATTTTAGCAAGGGATAGTGACTAACAATTCTACAGTCAATGCTGCACAGTGATACGCTTCATGTCTTTGAAAATATATGTTCTATAGTAACCAGTTTCATAGAAATCCGACAAATAACTTTAAAACATGTCTAAAAAATCCGGTAAATAACTTTAAAATGAAGATTTCCCAATGAAAATTTAAAACATCTTTACGTATTATATAGTCTTCAGTAGAATGACACATATAATAGTTTTGAAAATTTATGCATAGTCATATGCTTAACAAATCTTATTATATATAACGGTCCGGTTTGATAGCTTTGAAAATAAGTTGTCCAAAGTAATAAGTTTTAAGTGTCATCCCATTAGGTGTTAGCAGGGAGTGAAAATCTGTATATAACTTTTCAAGTAGCATTAATCACGTCAGTAATAAAAGCAAAACATTCCAGGCCAAAGAACACAATCCTGTGAAACACCAGACAAAATAGGTTCTGTCACTCATCATCAAAAATAAAAAATAAATAAACAGATAAATGCAGGTAAAGTAAAACAATGCCTACGGGACCGATGCGCAATATAAATGAAGAGCATTAATTTTAAGAGCCGTCATCTGTCCAGTCCGAAATAAGCAGATATGTATCAAAGCATTACAGAAACCTATTTTTGTGCAAGCAGTGTTCAAAACTGGCACGCATATTCATACTCGCTTCAAGGTACAAGAGAGAGAGAAGGAATACAGAAATGTACAGAGCATCGTGTATTTAGGCGTGCTTTGGCAAAAACAGGCGACGTAAACAAACAAACAACAAACATCCCCAAAAAGGACGGTTCCATCCGTAACTCAGCACTTGAATGCCTGGGAAGTTCTCGCAGAAAACCTTACTCTCGCGTTTATATATTTTCCCTTTTCTTATCCTTTTCTTATCTCCCCGACAAA
This sequence comes from Macrobrachium rosenbergii, assembly GCF_040412425.1. Classification (NCBI taxonomy): domain Eukaryota; kingdom Metazoa; phylum Arthropoda; class Malacostraca; order Decapoda; family Palaemonidae; genus Macrobrachium; species Macrobrachium rosenbergii. Next base: position 15,671,127 of record NC_089764.1, read on the forward strand.
GAAAGAGAGAGAGAGAGAGAGAGAGAGAGAGAGAGAGAGAGAGAGAGAGGAAAAAAAGAGGGAAATAAAAGATAAACGCGAAAATGGGAGTCATCTGTCAGAGATCCCACGAGACTAAAATACACTCAAGGCTATTTTCCTTCCGAATGAAAATACTCTTATTGCTTTTGCAGTCTTCTTGGTATTTATATATATAATTATATATATATACATATATATATAAAATTATATATTATATATCTGAATATATATACATATATATTATATAAATATATATATATAATATATATATATATATATATATATATATATATATATATATATATATATATATATATAGCTATTTATACACACACACACACACACACACACACATATATATATATATATATATATATATATATATATATATATATATATGTATGTTTTTATGTAGGTGTGTGTATGTGTGTATACTCGTTATGAAATTTGTGGAAGTCAATATGTTTATGTATGTTTCATATAGCAAATTTTGAAAGAGAAAAGGCTTCCGCTAGGTATATTTACATCGAGGAATATCCTGGTCCCTACGTTTTGAGAAAAAATGGCTTAATATGGAGGTATCATATGCATTTTATTCCTTAACTACAGGAGTTAGAATATACCAATTTTAGTAGGAATAAAAGTCCCACTAAGAGTACTTCGAGTAGAGAAATGCCAGGGTTGCTCCTGTTGTGAAAAAAGTGGTAGGTGGTGCCTCTGGTGGCTGAATATGTAATTTTGCTCATCTTTGTCTGCTCACTTCGAATTTAGTAGCTATTGTATGAAAACCTGAAATAAAATAAAGGGACACATTATGGGTAATTTGGCCTAAGGAATGTAATAGCGGCATCAAATTCGAGAAAAGCGGCGCCCCCTAGTAGCTGAATATGAAATTATTGCATATCGTCTGGATCTTACCATGAGAGTTTAATACAAACAGTTTTAGAAGAGAAGAAGATACTATTATGATAAACCCTTTAAGAAGATTCATTGTTTACCATTGACCTTAAGGGGCTACTAACCTTTGTAAGAAACAATTTAAATTTACATGCTTATTACTGTGCCTAAGCATACGTGTTCCTTGGTAATATTGTGCGTCTGTGATTTATATCTTTATATTTTCATTTATACGATATAATATATATATATATATATATATATATATATATATATATATATATATATATATATATATAATATATATATATATATATATATATATATATTATAATATATATATATATATATATATATATATATATATATATATATATATATATGTATATGTGTGTATGTATGTATGTATCGTATAAGTGAAAATATAAAGCTATAAATCACAGACGCAGAATATTACAATGAACACGTATGCTTAGACACAGTAATAAGCATGAAAATTTATATTGTTTCTTACAAAGGTAGTAGCCGTTAAGGTCAATGGTAAACAATGAATTTTCTTAAAGGGCTTAAAGTGTACGAGTATGAATGTTGCAGACTAATAGAATTTAGTCTTTAAAAAAGCCAAATGTTCACTCTAATTGTGTGAGATATATATGAAAGAATACAGAATTGTGACACTGCTGTGCTATGAGTAACTGAACGTTTAGTGATTTACTCACCACTGAGCCCTGAGCCGATAGAAATATATATATATATATATATATATATATATATATATATATATATATATATATATATATATACATATATATACAGATAGTACAGTATATACATATATATATATGTGTGTGTGTGTGTGTGTGTAATTCAATCAACCAATCAATCATTTCCTGTGGCACCCACGTAGATGCATAGGGCCTCGATGAACTCACGCCACCACACCTGTCCTGGGCTAACTCCTCAAGATCTCCCCAACACTCATCTCTTGCTTCCCGCCTCAGTGTCCTCAACCACGTCTCCTTTGTCCTACCTCTACTTCTTCTACCAAGGGCAACCACCCTGGTGTATCTCGTATTCTTCCCTGTCTTCTATACACAAGGTCTAGCCACTTCCAGTGTGAGAACCTAACATACTCATCAACCGGCTGCACCATGACTTATGCCCATAAATCAAAATACTCCAAACCATTTCCTTGTAAATTTTGATTTTTGCATGCAAAGAAAAATTGCCCTTATTCCAAATATTTTTAAGCATTCCCATTGTAAAGTGATGGTTGGTGGTTGTTTGAGTGATACGTTTGAAGTTTAGGTCTGGTGTGGTTCAGGGTGGCATTTTGTCTCCTCTGTTGTTTGTGTTGGTCGTGGATTATATATATAATCACAAAATATCCACACAACTTCTGTGTATAAATATTCATACTACTCATGTTAGGCTTCAGTAAGACGAGATGGTTTTGATTCTAGATTCTGTGATTTACAAAGTACAATTTACCAAGTGCTAGCTTTCGAAGACATACAGTCTTCTTTATCAGGTACAGACACGCTGACTTATCGATACCTGATGCAGAAGACTGCATGTCTTCGAGAGCTAGTACTTGGTAAATTGTACTTTGTAAATCAAAGAATTTAGACTCTAAACCATCCTGTCTCATTAAAACTAAACACGAGTAATATATATATATATATATATATATATATATATATATATATATATATATATATATATATATATTATGTCTATATTTAAACAAATAATTACAGAATGTCCTGAACATAAGCATGTAGCATATGTTTATATAACATTGTGAAGCATCAATGTGAAGAAACACAAATCATATAAAGAGACACCCATAAAGATATTCAGGAACGTAAGAAAAACTATATTTGATAAAAAAAAAATCATCTTACCCTTCTAAACTCATATTTTTGTACCCAGGAAATTCGGAAAGCGACGATGTGATAAAGAATCGCTGCTACGTCCTGTGCTCAAACGTGGACAAATGACGGAAGGAGAAAAAGAAAACAACTGCCCAGCGCTTCCGTCTTAATAGTTGCACCAATGACACGAAAGTGCTTGGCATTTTTCGTTCATTTTTCCTTCTGGTCTTTGTCGATATACACACACGCACACACATTATATATATATAATATATATATATATATATATGTATATATATATATATATATATATATATATATATATATATATATATATATATATATATATATATATATATATGTGTGTGTGTGTGTGTGTATACACACACACACACACATATATATATATATGTGTGTTTGTGTGTGGTGTGTAAAGTGAAGCGTGTGTCTATGTACACCACACGCACACATATTTATATGTATATATTTATATGTGTGTATGTGAATATATATATATATATATATATATATATATATATATATATATATATATATATATATATATATATATATATATATATATATATATATATATATATATATATATATATATATATATATATATATATATATATATATATATATATATATATATATATATATATATATATATACATAATCAGAAAGCTACAAACGTCCTTTAATATCCAATTCGCTCTACCTCGAAATAATATATTTTCATATATGTTTACCGAAGGGGAATTTTTAGTTGATAATAAGTCCACCGTCCCGTGGGGTCGAACCAGCGACGGACGAGGAATCAGGACTACAGGGACGCACTAACGCAGTCGGCCGGGTCGGTGGACTTATTATCAACTAAAAATTCCCTTCGGTAACATATATATGAAAATATATTATTTCCGAGGTAGAGCGAATTGATATTAAAGGACGTTTGTAGCTTTCTGATTGTATATGAATCATGGTGATGATAAATGATAAATAGTCATATATATATATATATATATATATATATATATATATATATATATATATATATATATATATATCTATACAGTGTGTGTGTGTGTGTACATGTGTAGAAAACTCAGCTCCAGAATTCTTGAAGAAGCTCATTTCGTATTCGCCAAATATAACGCTGTAAAGTCTATTTTCAACCGACAGAGGTTTAATATTCTTCACTGCGGCTCTTTCAGGATACAAAAAAAAAAGTAGTTGGGAGTCGTATTTCCAATCTGCATGACCTTTTGCCACTTCCTGAAACACACATTATATATAGGTACTGACCTATAGAGGCATATCTCTCTGGCACACATTCAGCTCTTCGCATGCAAAAATGATTATTCATTTTCCTTTCATTTCCAAGGGTAGCGTCCGTCCATCTACTTACGGCTCTGCATGTGCCCTAATCTCCCTAAAAGTCAGATTGGGTTGTAAAAGGTCAACCGTGGGTTTTATTAGGTCAACTTCATTTCTCATTCAGAACGACCATTTGACTGAAAAGGACAGATGAAATGATTTTGGTCTCGGGATGGTTTTATGCTGGTAAGAATTCAAGGATCTTTTACCCATTTACCTTCGTTTTAATTGATTATATATATATATATATATATATATATTATATATATATATATATATATATATATATATATATATATATATGTATATATACATATTCCCCAAATTATATATATATATATATATATATATATATATATATATATATATATATATACTTATATATATATAGACAAACATACACCGTTTCCCATTTTGGATGGTACTGCAGAACTAAAGACTTTTTGTTTTCTCAGCAAGTCAGTTAGGGATGATGATGCTGGACTATTGATGTTTTCTCGATCCATTAGGTGCTAGTACCAATGTGAAGTTTGAGGACTTTTGGGCTGTAAAACTGTGAACGAACTCGGTACATGCAGTTGCAGGCGCGAATGTAGTCCAATCCCCCATCTCTAGCTCACAAGGATGGCAAAGCTATGTTTCAGAGGAATATGTCTAACTTGAGCATGGATGGAACTCCAGACAAGCACAATGGCAAGTCATTAGTACGTGTGTATGTATGAGATTGAGATTGATTCCTGTGGTTATTCCGGTGTGAACGTAACAAATTGTGGTAAGGCAAGGGAGGAGGTGAACCAGAGTAGAAGAGCTATTTAAGGAAGCATGATCTTTCGTAAAAGATCTATGAAAGATGAGCGTTATGACATGTGTAACGACCCGAGTGGGTCGTTATGCAGGTTCTTTAACATACTCAGGATGGGGCTGTCATGACTGACGGCAGAAGCAACAAACAAAGGAGGAGAAAACAACAAAAACAATAAAAAAAACTTAATATAAATTTATTAAGTTACAAATATTTACAAGTGAGACAGGTCTGGTAAAAAGGTAAAAACCAAAATACAAAAAAACCAAAAGGCAGCACTAAACAAAATCAAGTTAAATAAACAAAAAGTAGCTTTAAAAAAAAAAAGGCAAAAATAAACAACAGCAGGCAGAAAAAAAAATACCAAACATACGTCCTCCATCGGGGCACCAAGACAGCCCTCAGCTGTGCAACAGGGACAAAAACCCACCAACCAGAATACCCCGATGGAGACGTCAGGACAGCCTCACGCTGTCATCAAAGATGAGCAGCTCGTGGTCACACGACTACTCATGGTCACACTCCACCTCTACGTCGTGCTCCACTTCGTAGGCGTGCTCCAATTTGCTGCTCAAAAACTCGACCAACGTCGACTCCAAAAACTGCCTGCTGCTGCTGCCACTGCCGCTACTTTCGCTGCCCTACCAGACCCGACTGACGAAAGAAAAACGGCAGCTCACCGACGAGAACATCAAAACAAAAAAACTTGAAGGTAAGGAGGCAGCAATCCACAAAGGAACGAGCGGGGAACCAGCAGTTCCCGCAAAACCATCACTTAACGTGACACCTCCCCACCTAAAAGAAAAAAAAAAAATTATTTTTTTTTTTTTTTACACTCATGCTCCCCTCCAATGCCGTAACAACCCCGCCAGCCAAAACAGAGCCGCCCTGTCACAGTCGCCATTGTAACGACCCGAGTGGGTCGTTATGCAGGTTCTTTAACATACTCAGGATGGGGCTGTCATGACTGACGGCAGAAGCAACAAACAAAGGAGGAGAAAACAACAAAAACAATAAAAAAACTTAATATAAATTTATTAAGTTACAAATATTTACAAGTGAGACAGGTCTGGTAAAAAGGTAAAAACCATAAATAAAAAAAAAAAAAAAGGCAGCACTAAACAAAATCAAGTTAAATAAACAAAAAGTAACTTTAAAAAAAAAGGCAAAAATAAACAACAGCAGGCAGAAAAAAAAAATACCAAACATACGTCCTCCATCAGGGCACCAAGACAGCCCTCAGCTGTGCAACAGGGACAAAAACCCACCAACCAGAATACCCCGATGGAGACGTCAGGACAGCCTCACGCTGTCATCAAAGATGAGCAGCTCGTGGTCACACGACTACTCATGGTCACACTCCACCTCTACGTCGTGCTCCAATTTGCTGCTCAAAAACTCGACCAACGTCGACTCCAAAAACTGCCTGCTGCTGCTGCCACTGCCGCTACTCTTGCTGCCCTACCAGACCCGACTGACGAAAGAAAAACGGCAGCTCACCGACGAGAACATCAAAACAAAAAAAACTTGAAGGTAAGGAGACAGCAATCCACAAAAGGGAACGAGCGGGGAACCAGCAGTTCCCGCAAAACCATCACTTAACGTGACAACATGCAAAGAATAACATGTATGGAAAGAACTCCAGAGCCAACTCTCCGTAATGGAAGGCAAGTGCGGATAATGAATGTGAAGGAAAAACTTGGTAGGTGCGGTCGAGATAAATTATTTGTGTTATGTAGGTTGAGTAGGAAAGATGAAAGAGTGAAATGTACGATACAAGAGCATCATCATCATCAAATAAGAAAGAAAAAACTAGGGTAAAAGAAATGAATCAGAGCTGAGGAAGAACCAAATAAATTAACGCGACTTCCTGTCTGTCGTATCAAGTGAAACCATTTAATCATCATTATCATGCGATGTCTGCACTTCGCACTCTTCTCCATGAAAGGTAAATATGTATAAATAGCAACTGAGAAATAAATAAGTACAGAAGACCAAAGTTGCTCAACATACAACGTATTAAACCACACTAAATAATTATTATTGTCGCACACATTTTCTGTCCAGACCGTCGTCCTCCCTTCTTCATTTATCATGACTTATGATCGCCATCCAGATATTCCCCTGACATCGAAAAGGATTAGTTCTTTCCTCTGTTCCTCTATTCATTATTCCTTCCATCTATCATGTCTCCTCATTTTTTCCAAGGATTAATAATTTGTCATGATTTTCGTGTGTTGGCCTGTGTTCATTTACATCACCTCATTCATATACGGGTTATTTTCCTCTTTCGCCTTTGCTCCAGCATTTTATTGCCTGTTCTAATCTTAGTGGCTTTGTAATTCCATATTTTTTCGTTCGAATTTTCATCGTACGTGAATCTTCCCAACGGTTCTTTTTATGGGATGCAGGAATTTGTTATTCTTGTAAGCTCTAGGTTTTTAAAAGCCCACCTCACTTCCTAATTGAAAATATTTTGTTTTAATTTTACTTACATCCGTATATATATGTCCTCGACCTTGTAATGTTATCTGTCTATTTTATTTTGATCGCAGTCTTTTCTCTTAATCACATTATTTCCAACTTCAGTTCTGATGAATTTTTCCGTTTATTATACTATTGTTTCTATTTCATCCTCCTATTAGAACTTACTTCCTCACAACCTCAAGTGAGGATGTTATTCTCAGCATTTTTTCTTATCAGTGAGAGTTTTGTTCACACTTCAGTTTTATTCGTACACTGTTGTAGGTACTCATATGCACCCGAGAAGACAGAAGGATTTGGTATAGACTAATCAAGAAAACGGTTTGAATGGGAAAGGTGAAGGGTTAAAAAGTATGAAAAATAAATTTTTAAAAAGTGATGTTTGAAATGAATTTCGGGATAAGCTATAGTTCTGTTGGTCAAATAAAATGAACCACAAGTTTTCTGATGAATTATAATAATAATGATAATGATAATTAATAAGAAGGAAAAGATGGAAGGAAGGTAATAATGAAATGGTCATCGAAAATGAAGGAAAACTATTATCTTTAGTGTTATTCTTCCGTTGACTTTTATTTACCGTTATTAGATCTATTCTTGCGATTGTATACGGCAGGGTCCTCAAGAAAATTGTTAATCTGATATCGTTTTACCTTCTAAATATAATTGCCTGTGGGACTCTACCTTCCTTCTATTTGTGTTTTTTCTGGCCGATAAAAGGAGTAATTGTGTTAGCTTAATCTTTTGTTGAATTTGTGGTTCATTTCCTAAACATTCATTTTGTGAGGCAGTCTCTCCGTATTTTTTTTTTATTGTGGGGTTGTTGTTTTTACATATCCTTGAAGTTTACTATCCTTGAAAGTCCTTTCATGTTATGACTCGTGAGTGCCTTCTTTTGTTTTACCTTCTTTTAATACCCTGACATTTCTTTATTCTTAACCCATCTTATACCGCATACGAATAATATATATTCACCTGTTCATACCACTCTTCCGTTGATTCAGCCACGAAAGCATCAGGGAAGAAAAATAGAAAAGGAAAATAGACAAATGCTCTTGGTGATGAAGACTAGAGGCATAAAAAGAAACAGGAAAAGCTTCATTTATATATGAGAAAGCTAATCTACCATAAATGAAAATGATGAACAAGGCAAGTGACAAAAAATAGACCATGAAACATACACACGTTCACACACAAGAATAACTTTTGCTGTTATTTTACATCTATCTAAGTTAATCATACTCGGCGACATGCTAATTTATTGCACACTTGTTTTTTTGTCTTAGTATACAGATTGTTCTCTAACTTCATTTTCAAGTAATTTATGCATGTTAAGGAACATATATGGTAGGCTTTTGATTGTGGAAACAGAGGACAGAGGTCATTATAATAAAAGACCACTGTAAATGTAGACAAGGGAGAGGACGAGTGATTAAAATATTACTTTGTAAGGTTTGAGTGTAAAGCCTTATACCTAGGAGAATCTTATGATAGAATTGATATAGTGTAGATGCAAGAGGAGGGTGCTGAGACTGT
>NC_089764.1:15682620-15692620 GCF_040412425.1 Macrobrachium rosenbergii
AAAATCTAAATTCAATAGGTACATATAATACGCTGTACTTTGGTGTGTTTGCTGTTCAGTATCTTGTCTGTGTAATGGATATTCTGTCTGTCTGTCTGTGTGGGTATTTATATGTCCGTTTGTTTGTAATATAAGCAGAAGTAGGCCTACAGAACCGTTAAAAAAGTACTGGGTAACTTAATGAAACGAGAAGCTTAGTAGTGAAATAAGAAACTTGTTTGAAGAGCAGATCGTATAAACACTGATAAGTACGGTAGATAAAGAAAATGGAACAAAGTACAGCGTTTGTGAGTGACAATAAGCCATGGTAGAAATTCAGCACGTACAAAAGTACCATAGAAATTTTCCTAATTACTGAAAATGAGGAGAAGCTGGTTCCTATGCAAATTTACCTCTAAATAAAACATGAAAGTGGAGATAGGTTGCCTGAAGAGAGAGAAGTCCTGTGGCTTTGGAATAAGTTATTTGGTGGGTTGCTAAATGTGAAGGACAAAAGGAAATAAAGACTGAATATGGCAAAAGGGGAGCTATATCTTGTCAAAATTACTGTTGAAGATGCACGGCCGGTAACCATAAACTTGGGGCTAGGAGCTGATGGAAGTACAGGTAAAATAACTTGATATCTTGATGACAAACATATTAATGGTTGACCCGGGGGCGTATGGAGTGCCTACTGTAGGTGAGAAGAGCAGTTATCGTCCATGCGTATGAGGTGAACGGTAAAAGAGGTGACGGTAAGATAAAATAATACAGACACAGTTTCAAGACATAGATTATAATTCATAAACCGTTTTGAGACATCACGTCTCCTCATCATTGTGGATTTGGTTACGCAAATTACTGATGAGATTTAAAGGGCATAACAATATTTAGTATAGTAAAAAGACCTAAGAAAATAGGTTTTTTTATTTATATTAAAAAAAAAAAAGCCATGAACTTGATTATTAAGCTTCCAGTTAGTGGCATGACTATATGTGAAAAATGTCTGATAATAGATAGATTGTTAGGGCACAAGAAATGTAGTTTTAGATAGGAACGAGAGTATTTGCTGTTGATACGGAAGAGAGCCTACAAAGCCCAGTGGATGAATGTGTGGTTGTTTGCAATAGGGTATAGCTGAAAGCAATTGTTAGCTAATGTAACGAACCCAATTAAAGTTAGATTGACTGAGAAAGAATACAAGCCATTTATTCATGTAGGTTCATTAGGGATGAAGGTGACAATTGATGATAGGATGGGAGAGTTGAATAGGAGAAGCAAGGAATGTTTCAAGGTTTTGGAAGAGAAAAGGAAAGTATATATCAATATACTGATGTGGGAATAAGAAGAGAATGAAATGAAAAATGGATGCTGAATTCAAATAAACTAAAAGAATGGTTAATAAGAACGGACTGCATAATATATGCGGACTGTGAAGAGCTGGCATGGCAAGTGGAAATATGACAAGGTGGTGAAAAATTTTCAGTACAGATGAAAAGACGGATCTGAGAGTTTTGAAGGGATTTGGTCATATGTAGAAAATCGAGGAACATATTCAGGTGAAAGAATTTGTATTCCGAAAAATTCAAGAGAAACGGGTAAAGGTATTTCGATACTGGCTAGATGTACTGCAAGAGCGTTGCAGTACAGAGGTACATCACCGTGTTTGCCAAAAAAATAAAAAGGATTAATATGCAGTTGATGATATATCTGTGAATTTGAAATGCTGAAACTGCGGTAGTTTTTCATTTATAAGTATATATATGTGTATATATACATGAATATATATATATATATATATATATATAATATATATATATATATATATATATATATATATATATATATATATATGACAGAAATTAATCAGTCATTACGCCGTAATGACTGAAATTTCAGTCATCACGCGTAATGCACTTAGGGGACATTTGATCCCCCAGGAGCTAGTACTAAACACGGCGAAACAGTGAGTCACCTACACTGTTTCGCCGGGTTTAGTACTAGTCCCTGGGGGTCAAATGTATCATAAATGTTTAGTACTAGCTCCTGGGGATCAAATGTCCCTAAGTGCATTACGTGATGACAGAAATTTCAGTCATTACGCAGAATGACTGATTACGCGTGTTGACTGTAACATATATATACACATATACACACACACATATATATATATATATATATATATATATATATATATATATATATATATATATATATATATATATATAAAGTGCATGTTTGTATATTTGTATGTTCGTGTTCTATAGAAACTGAACCGCTTGACTGATCTAGACAAAACTTGGCATGTGGCCATCATTTGACCCAACTTAGATAATAGGGTAGGTTTCAAACCCGTACCTGCTTCCTCTTCTTCCCCTTCCCCTTCCCTTCCCTTCCCCTCCCCTCCCCTCCCCTCCCCTTCCCTTTGTAACACGAGGTAAATAAACTCTACGGATTTATCATACTTCATTTCATGTACTTGGTACCACAGAAATAATTCTGTGATCAAATGTTTGTTTTAGGTTTAGTAATTCTGTATCAAGGTGTGTTTAGGTTTAGTGGGGGGTGTGTTTAGGTTTAGTGGGGGTGTGGGTTTAGTAGGGGTGTGTTTAGGTTTAGTGGGGATGTGTTTAGGTTTAGAAGGGGGTGTGTTTAGGTTCAGTAGGGGGTGTATTTAAGTTTAGTGGTGGTGTGCTTAGGTTAAGCACGGGGGGGGGGGGAGGGTTGTGTTTAGGTTTAGTGGGAGATAAATGGGACAGTCACAACAGTAATATCTGCATACAATGAACAGTCACCACAGTAATACCTGGATAAAAGAGACAGTCAGTACAGTAATTCTGGATAAAATGCCTGAATAAGATGGATAGCTACCTCAGTAATGCCTGGATAAATGGGACAGTCACCACAGTATTGTCTGGATAGAAGGGGCAGTCAACAGAGTAACACCTGGATAAAAGGGATAGACAGCACAGTAATGCCTGGATAAATGGGACGGTCACCACAGTAATACTTTGATAAAAGGGACAGTCACCACAGCTATATCTGGATAAATGGGGCAGTCACCACATTAATATCTCGATAAAATGGAGTCACCACAGTAATACCTGGATAAAAGAGACAGTCAGTACAGTAATATCTGGATAAAAGGGACAGAGCACAGTAATACCTGGATAAATGGAACAATCAGTACATTAGTACTCGGATAAAAGGGACAGTCACCACAGTAGTATCCAGATAAATGGGATAGACACCACAGCAATACCTGGATGAATGGGACAATCACTACTGTAATATCTGGATAAAAGGGACTGACAGTACAATAATACCTGGATAAATGGGACAGTCAGCACAGTAATACCTGGATAAAAGGGACAGTCAGCACAGTAATACCTGGATAAAAGGACAGTCAGCACAGTAATACATGGATAAATGGGACAGTCACCATAGTAATATCTGGATAAGTGGGACATTCAGCACAATAATATTTGGATAAAAGGGACAGTTAGTACAGCAATTCCTGGATAAAAGGGACAGTTACCACAATAATGCCTGGATAAATAGAACAATTAGAATGGTAAAGTTTGGGTAAAAGGGACAGTCAGCATAGTAATTCCTGGATAAAAGGGAGTCAGCACAAGGAGGTTCAGGAAAATTTTTCTGAGTCCATCAGAGTTTTCTCGGGCAGCGCCAGGTTGGTTAGCTAGTGTATGTATGTGTGTATATATATATATATATATATATATATATATATATATATATATATATATATATATATAAAACACCAGTAATCTGTTTATCCTAAATAAAATGGTGCTCCACAACAAAATAGAACATATCTATCTATTAATCTGTCTATCTATCAATCTTTCTAAGTTATATATATATATATATATATATATATATATATATATATATATATATATATATATATATATATATATATATATATATATATATATATATATATATATATATATATATATATATATATATATATATATATATATATATATATATATATATATATATATATATATATATATGTACGTATGTATATACCGTATATATAAAAGTTCACCTTTCTTGCCTACTTCGGATCAGCAGTTTGCATACAAGGCAAAACATGGAACTACCATGGCCATAACTATTCTGAAAAATGCGACTATTGAATACAATAGACGCAACACACCAGTATATTCTTGTTTTATGGCCATGTCGAAGGCATTTGACAAGATACGTCATAAATATTTATTTGAAATAATGCTAAAAAGGGGTTTCCAGCTTATATTTTTAGCATTTCACAGAACTGGTATTCGACCCAAAAAATGAATGTAAAATAGGGGTACAAATATATCAGAAGAATTTAGTGTTACTTTTGGAGTAAAACAGGGCTCTGTGTTATCATTTCACCCCATCTTTTCAGCTTATATATGGATGGTTTATCGGAGAAGCCAAGTAGTCACAAAACTGGCTACGTCCTGACTAGTGAGACTGTCAACCATATAATTTATAATGATGAAATTGTTGTGTTTTGTCCATCGTTAAGTGGTTTATAGTGCCTGGTTGATGAGTGCTCTCAATACATAAAATGTGTGAAACTAAATGTAAATGCTCAAAAGACCGAATGTATGATTTTCGGCAACCTGCGAGAACAATGAACTGCCACAGAATCATGTTAACATTAATGGTACCGCAACTGAATATATAAAAGAAATTATGTATTTGGGTTTCACCCTCACCTCCAGTAACAATGATGACATCTATGTTGCAAACTTGTGTAGGGGTTTGTGCATTAGAGCAAATATGCTACTGCAAAACTTTTCAGAATGCAGAGCTGATGTGAAATGCCTTTTCAAGACTTTTGCACGTTCTTTGTATTGTGTATCCCTTGTTTTTAAAGTAAGACTGTTTTAATAATAGTATCAGAAGGTTGTTTAACTTGACATCGCGAGCTAGCATTTCCCATGTTTGCGTTCTGCTTGGTATACCAACATTTGATGAGATAAGACGCAAAGCAGTGATGAGCTTGTTAGGTAGAATGAAGGCATCAAGTAACAAAATTGTAAAAAACCTCACTAACATGCTGGTGACCAGTGATAATTTGGTTTTTGGGATATGGAGGGGTTTAGCATAATGCTTGCTATTGTTAAACGCACATGTATTAAACCTGTATTTTTTTGTATCTACTTTTAGTATTTTGTAGGTTAACTTCTACGTATAGAATTCACTCTAGTGTATTTTATGCAAAATAAAACCTTTATTATATATATATATATATATATATATATATATATATATATATATATAATATGTATATATATATGTATATATATATATATATGTTTATATATATATATATATATATATATATATATATATATATATATATATATATATATATATATATATATATATATATATTAGTCATGTTAAAACTACACATACTATATGTGTATATATATATATATATATATATATATATATATATATATATATATATATATATATATATATATATATATATATATATATATATATATATATACACATACACACATATGCACATAGGCCTGTACTATGCGTGAGTTTTAGCGAGCGACTAATTCCCTTATTGCATACACGTTTCACGTGAGTTTTAATACTGGTATTATGTCTATTTATACATTAATCGCCGCACTTACGTACCTGCCTTAATCTAACAAATCTCTTGAAATAATGATTCCAGTTTGCTCTACGGAGAACGTAGTTGCAAACATGTATATTGTTAATCTGTCTCTTAAAGCCATAAATATCGGAATGAGATTTCTATGATAACAGCGTTTGACCCAGAACAAAGGGATAATCAAGACCTGGGCACCCAAATAGCTCACCATTCAGAGCGTCATTTCGTTCATATAAAAATCATTATCATCATTATAATGCGAATGACTTTCGTAATAGCATTATAATGATATGATTTCGCCTGCTGTCTCTTTATTGAACGGATCCCTCCCCCCGTTATTAATTGAAGGAGATCATAATCTGAATCATTAACGACGTTATTAATGGAGGGATGGGACTTCATAATTAAATGTCTTAATAGGTGTTTGATGTCCTTTCTTTTGCTCTTAATAGTTATAATACAAGGCGATGAATTTGCCTTTTTCAGTAGTACTTGGAAGATGGGATGCACGTGCAAGTGTGTGTGTGTTTATATATATATATATATATATATATATATATATATATATATATATATATATATATATATATATATATATATATATATATATATATATATATATATATATATATATATATATATATATATATATATATATATATATATATATATATATATATATATATATATATATATACGATTTAATCTGGGAAAATGCTTATCATGAGCCAGTTATAGACTAAACGAATGATTTCGTACTTACCTCTATTTTTGTATAAAATCTGACTGCTGTTGATTCAGGAAATCGTAAAAAAACAAGGAAAAGGGGGGAATTTGACTGAGCTGGGGGCTCTAATCACAAGGTATTTGTAAGTAAACACGTTAGGGTAAGTTTAAAATTACGTTTATATACATGAAATGAACTAGCAGAAGATGAAATGGACCAATTAGGCAGGCAAGGCCTGAGAGGTTAGTTATAACTGGGAAAACTTGAAGTATATCTGTCGGTGTGATGATGCAGATACAAGGCACAGTCAAGAGAGATTTCCACGGCTAACAAACCCTCTGTAAACGGAGAGATTCACGATTTAAAAGCCAGTAAGGACACAGTAAAATATGTATTGGACAAGGCGAGGACAGAGGGTGCCATAGAAGCCTTGAGCACACGATTTTATGTAATTATTTAAATACAGGCATTTACTGTACATAACACTGCCCTAAGAAGACAAGGTTGATATGGAAATACTGGCACCTAGAAATGGAAATAGGAAGTTTAGTATGAGAATTAAAACAGTGTGACTGACTGGAAGAACCTTTGCAACAGATCACTTTACCTTGTAGAGTTGGTGGCTTCAGTGAGAGTAATAGCGGTGGAGGAGGGCTAAAAGCTTCACTGGTAAGATTACTAAGGGTCCCTACAAGATAGGACCACGTGGTAGGGCATGGCTTTCTGAAGGAGGCGGGAATGGAAGGGGGAGATGCGTCTTGCTCACATCCAGCAATGTCTCTCTCTCTTGTTCCTTCGGTTGGGCCCTTATGTGACTTCAGTCAGGGGTCAGGAGGTCATCCACAGGTAGATGGGGTTGGTGTCGTTTCCCTATGCACATGCATCATTTATGATTCAAGATCGAGGTGTTCATGCCAGGTAGTCTTTCTCTTAATCTGCCTCGCCGGCTCTATTCTGCCTCCGGCAGATTTAGTCTCTTCACAACCTTGTGTCTGTAAACAAAAGTTTCCTGCAGTGTCATATGTTCGAGAAGAGAAAGTTGAAAGGGATATACAGAGTGTGATTAACAGATTAAGGGAGGGGCCAATATTCCTTTTGCCCTTCCTTGTCAGGCAGTGTCAAAATGCACTGTTGTATTTTCCAGCTTTAAATTAAGCATTTGGTGGCTGGGATGTTTGGGAAGATGTATATAGAATATATATATATATATATATATATATATAAAATATATATATATATATATATATATATATATATATATATATATATATATATATATAAAATATATATATATATATATATATATATATATATATATATATATATATATATATATAATATATATATATATATATATATATATATATATATATATATATATATATAAAATATATATATATATATATAATTATATATATATATATATATATATATATATAATTTATACATATATATATAATATATATATATATAATTTATACATATATATATAATATATATGTATATATACTGTATATGTAAAAGGCAAATGTCATGGAGGAAAATTGAAACAACAGAGTGGTTGCTAGGCCTTTCGACACACGATCCTTTACTAGCAGACCGAAGAGAAATATAAAAGTAGATTTACAAGAAAGCTCATATAATTGACAGATGACATACAGATATCCCTGAGGATGGGGAATATAAAGGAACAAATGCACCTGGAATCCAACACAGTTGACGAATTAGTGGACCTACCTCTGGAAGAGTTCATAAAGGTACAGCTTTCCGGTTTCCCATTTTGTATTTAAGGGTAAGGCTTTACTGCCACACCCTGTTATTTTGATCCCTGCTGGGTGGTCGTTGTGAATCGTGGAACTATCTTATAATATATAAAAAATATGTTTACATGGCAGAGAAACTGTTTTATTGTGTAATTTGCGTCGCTCATTGTGAGACTGTTTCATGACTGAGTTGGATATTGCCATTTCATCTGGCAGATGATCAGTCACGGACTAAGTTTCATGCGAGAATGCGACACTAACCTTCATTTTATAGATTTTATAGGTCAGACATTCAAGTGCACCATCAATTTCATTCCACGGCAACTCACTCGTATCACACCAACTGAGTAATTCTTTTCTGTTCTGCAATCTTTTTGTTGCTCGTTATATCCTCAGCAATCATTTCCATGAACATGAGTTTATTTTGACCCTGTCCACAGTTGTGGCATCCAGCAATGTCACTCTGTACCCTCAACAATCAGTATCTCTTTAAGATGGCTTTCCCTTCATATAACATTACATTTGCACATTTCATCTCTGGATCAAATATATATTATATCCTCTATAGCAATTTTGTTCCTAAATTTTCTGCTTACCTACACCAGTGAATTTTTATCAGTTATTGCCTATCTTCCTCTGACTTTATCCTACTTCCTTGTATACGCATTTTTCCTCCTTTCTCTCCTTTTTATTTTATTATCCTTTTTTTCACTATCTCTCCCTTAGCTCACTTCTTTTTAATGAAAATCAGTTGCCTAATAACATTTGCAAGTACATTATGAACCTTGTATTTGCTGTTGAAATTGCATTACTATTTGCACCTCTGCTTTAACATTCAAAACTTCTTTTTTAACATTACATCCATCCGCCAGCATTTATCTAACCTCTTTCCAAACAATTTTCCCCCAAGTAATCTCATGAATTTGTTTTGCAAACCTCAGATTGATAACAGTTAAACTGCTTTCAGAACTCTATTTCACAAGACTATTTATTCACATTGACCTCAGTCACTCTAAATTTACCAACTACACAATCTCAGTCTCTGTTAATTACCATTAAAATCATCTTTCCTCTGTCGCCAATTAACTAGACGCAAATTTCACTCTCCCAGCTTGCTTTCAAGCGCACTATCATACCTTTTAGTTTTTGTAAAAGAAAACTATTGTGCCGGCTTCGTATGTCCATCCGCACTTTTTTTGTCCACCCTCAGATCTTAAAAATTACTGAGGCTAGAGGGCTACAAATTAGTTTGTTGATCATCCACCCTCCAATCATCAAACATACCAAATCTCAGATCTTAAAAATTACTGAGGCTAGAGGGCTGCAAATTGGTTTGTTGATCATCCACCCTCCAATCATCAAACATACCAAATCTCAGCCCTCTAGCCTTAGTAGTTTTTATTTCATTTAAGGTTAAAGTTAGCCATAATCGTGCGTCTGGCAGCGATATAGGACAGACCACCACCTGGCCGTGGTTAAAGTCTCGTGAGCCGCGGCTCTTACAGCGTTATACCGAGATCACCGAAAGATAGATCTGTTTCTGGTGACCTTTATTATACGCTGTATAGAAAAAGAAATTGGCATTTTTTACTTGTTTTCTTTTGCGATAACTAATTTTAACCCATTCCCAATCAGTTTGCTTGTTTTCTTTATCCTGGGCAAGTTGATATTTTGACATTAATTGATATTTGAATGAAAAAAGAAATAAGAAAACACGCACATTATTTTATATATATATATATATATATATATATATATATATATATATATATATATATATATATATATATATATATATATATATATATATATATATATATGTATAAACATTTTACACATATATATATATATATATATATATATATATAT
>NC_089764.1:15697620-15710120 GCF_040412425.1 Macrobrachium rosenbergii
ATGCTCGCAAAAGTGATACTTGGGGTTTCAGGAATGCAAATAAAAGGCCGAAGAAGAGAAAGGGGTAGAGTTTATAGTCGTACAAACGATGTGCTGTGATGACATTATAATTAGGTCAGGTTATTCTGGGAGAACGAAAGAATACAAGGAAATCAGTAATATGTGTAGCCATTACTTTGTAAGGAGAGAGAGGTGACAAGTGGTTATAAGAATTATAGGGAGAAGGTATTGCTCAGGACGTGTATGGTAAGGTTAGCATGTAACAAGATTAAGGAACAGGGGAAGAGAAGGTACGAGTTTAATCAGTTAAATGAGCGCTTAGATCCAGTCTTTCTTACGAAGCAGTTAAAAAACAACCGTATCTGACATGAATGGACGAAGTAAAATTTTATTGTCGATTTCACAGTGACGCAATGTCGAGGACGAAGATGTATGGTAAGAAATATAACAAAACTTGTGTCGTAACGTAACAGGTAGAGCAACTAGTGTTAAAGAAAAAGTGGCTTTTAGACAACGTTGCGTTATGTATCTATAGCCGTTAGCTATTTTTATGGGTTAAGTGAAATAGAAAAAAAGGTGGAAGAGACAGGCGACGTGCAAGTTTGTGAGCTATGAAAAGATAAAAGATACTGAGTATGGAGTTGGTTCACTTGATGTTTGCAGATAATATATTGGTAGTTGGTGACCGTAAAGATAAGTTCCAGAGATCGGCGGTAAAGCGCGAAAATGTTCGTGAGAATAAACAGTTAAAAAAATGACTACCCAACCCAAATGTCCAGTGCCTTGGACTCACGAAGGATTAAGAAAGTAAAAAAAGCTAGATAAGTTTATTATTTAATGTACATAACAAACTGACGTTTGGATGTAACAGAAACATATTTGCAATCTCGATTAGTTTCTGATGGTATTTTTTCTAAGATATTCTACTGTGCTTCTACCGTTATTTTATCTTTACTTGTGCCTTTTTTACATTCAGTGTTTTAGCCTATTCGAGTTTCCCTTAATATGGTCATGACTTTAGATTATTACTTTATCTCTCATTTAAACATTTAGTTATAGAATTTATGAGAAATATGACAGCTTTAAATATTTTCCCTGCTATTCACGGAGGATTGCATTATCGTTGCCTCGAAAATTGTAATTATTGCTGAACTTCATTTCCTGGAAACGGAAACATCTACTGCATATTAGATGAATGTATCCGGAAATTGAACTATAGTCCCTTTAAAAGATACTCACTCAAATTCTCAGAAAATATACATTATGATATCAGATATATGTGCGCTAAAATGATGTATATACGGATGCGGTATAAATAGTGATAAATCGTACTGTAGTTTGGAAAATATAAGAGGCATGATTAGAAATGATGTCGTCCCTGAAGCTCTAACTTGTTATAGGTATGCGGCCACAACAGACGCGAGAAGTTGGCTATCTCTGGCTGATGGATCTGATTTGTCAGGTGCAGCTTATGCGTTGGTTTCTGTTTCTGCATTGCTGAATATTTTTCTTGTCCAATTTTAAGCTTAGGGTCTTTTTTTTTTTTTTTTTTTTTTTTTTTGCTCTTTATGGAGTATGGAACATTACTGAAACTTGAGAAAGTTGCAGGCAAACTCTGGCGACTTATGTTTTATGCTCTCCTGTAAAGGCTCTGCTTAGCCTTACTCGTACAGATGCACCATTAAATGTGTTTATACTGTATATACGCACAAAGACGCGCGCATATACAGTATAAACACATTTAATGGTGCATCTGTACGAGTTTCAGTATGTTCCATACTACGTCAAAAAAAAAAAAAAAAAAAAAGACCCTAAGCTTAAAATTGGACGAGAAAAATATTAAGCAATGCAGAAACAGAAACCAACGCATAAGCTGCACCTGACAAATTAGATCCATCAGCCAGAGATAGCCAACTTCTGCATCTGTTGTGGCCGCATACCTATAACAAGTTAGAGCTTCAGGGACGACAACATTTCTAATCATGCCTCTTATATTTTCCAAACTACGGTACGTAGAGGTCTTACACTATTTATCACCAGGTTTTTTTTTTCTTGCTTCGTTCTCTTCAAGACCAGAACATCTTTGAGAGGTTTTTCCAACTTTGCCGACCATTTTATTAGATTACCATCTTCACCCCAGAGACCGCTCTTTGGTTCCATTTGTTTGACCACCTTTTTGTCTGCTATTGAGACAACTTAACGATAATACCTTGGTTTGTAACTTTGTTTCAAGGTTTATTATGATCTACGAAATATATTATACATATACACATATAATGAATATATATACATACATTATATATATATGTACATTATAAATATGTATATATGTAATTATATATATATGTGTGTGTGTATATATATAGATATATATATATATATATATATATATATATATATATATATATATATTAAATAAATTTCTGACTCACGTCAGGATCAGACCCAGGTCTCTCAGGTGGAAAGCAAGACCCACTGGGCCATACAAGTCTAAAGAAGTTGGAACCTGAGCAACTGAGGAATTACCTGGGCAAGCTAACTTTGCATACCAGCGAGTTTTTCCCCAACTTCCCGACTCAGCAATGACCCAATAGACAACATTTCATTCGAATTATCCCTTCTGAGTGAATAAGACTTGTATGGCCCAGTGGGTAACGCCCTTGCTTTCCACCTGAGAGACCTGGGTTCGATCCCGACGTGAGTCAGAAATTTATTTCTGTTCCACACGTGTTTGTGTGTTGATGATTTCTATCTTATTCACTCAGAAGGGATAATTCGAGTTGTCTATTGGGTCATTGCTGAGTCGGGAAGTTGGGAAAACTCGCTGGTTTGTTAACTTGCCCAGGTAATTCAAGGTGCAGTTGCTCTCAGGTTCCAACTTCTTTTAGACTTGTATGGCCCAGTGGGTAACGCCCTTGCTTCCACCTGAGAGACCTGGGTTCGATCCCCGACGTGAGTCAGAAATTTATTTCTGTTCCACACGTGATTGTGTGTTGATGATTTCTATATATATATATATATATATATATATATATATATATATATATATATATATATATATATATATATATATTACATATATATATATATATATATATATATTACATATATATATATATATATATATATATATATATATATATATATATATATAGATAGATAGATAGATAGATAGATAGATAGATAGATAGATGGTAGATGGATAAAGATATAGTTATATTTACATTTAAGAAAGCCAATTATAATAAAAATCTAGCGTGAGAGCGGGACCATAAAGTGTGGGAAGTCAGAAAGTTAAAAATTTTAAAGATAATTTGTTTCTCTTTTGAAGTACATATTTCTGGTTAGGGTTACCAATAGATATATTTTTCATCCTACAAACCAAAATAGTCTCAGCAACGGGCAGGAAAAGGTATCTTATTTCAACAGCTATTTAAATGAGAAGAGAAAGAGCTCCTTACACTTCTTCGTAGCATCGAGGGTCAAAGGTTACGTAATTGTTTCTGTTGTTAATGGTTCCGAATCCCAGCAGAAAAGTGTTGTGTCTTCCGTTGTCTGCTCTTTGGTTTCGAACTGTTTTTGGGAGGATAAAATAAACTCACAGGCACACACACTGGTATATATATATATATATATATATATATATATATATATATATATATATATATATATATATATATATATATATAAAGTATACCTTAGTTTAACCAGACCACTGAGCTGATTAACAGCTCTCCTAGGGCTGGCCCGAAGGATTAGAATTATTTTACGTGGCTAAGAACCAGTTGGCTACCTAGCAACGGGACCTGCAGCTTATTGTGGAATCCGAACCACATTATACCGAGAAATGAATTTCTATCACCAGAAATAAATTCCTCTAATTCTTCATTGGCCGGCCGGAGACTCGAACTCGGGTCTAGCAGAGTGCTAGTCGAGAACTCTGCCGAAACGTCCAACGAGGAAATAATATGTATGTATGTATGTTTGTGTGTACCTTATATGATAGATATCGAAGGAATAAAATTCGCTGTAAGCGAGGAAACCGGGCAAAATATTCCACGTCATTTAACAGAGAGCGAAACATAAAACCACGATAGGGAATCGCTAAAAACTCAACTCCCAACGCATAAAAAAAGAGAATAATGATAATTCGAATGATGAAGATTCCAACCCGCAGAACATTTATTTAACAATTCTTCTGATATTTCTGCCCGAAATTATCAAAATTTAAATTCTGAGGATTATTTTGACGAGAAGAATTTGCATAGGATTATGATGCCGGTGGACGTATCATGAATAAGTCATTTCGCTCGTTGTGTTGTGAACTAGAGGCGTGTTTTGCCTCCTCTTTTGCCTCGAATTAGATGTGAGCTTCGCAAGGTCTTATTTTTTTTGGGTGGGGTGGGTGGGTGGGGAGGGTTAGGACTGAGGGCTAAGTGCGGAGAACTGGGTCGAAATGTGCGCGCTATTATTATAATCATTTTTGGCAGGTAAATATAAACGTTACTGCATTTACTTGCAGGCTGCTCTTGAAGCAAGAGCCCGTGCCAGTTGAAGCTTGCATAATCTGTAAAAACAGCATTTTATCTATTTGTTTACAAACGAGACAGACAGGGGGAAGAGGGACAGAGACAGGGGAAGAGGGACAGTCAAGCAGGGAAAACGAAAGAAGCGGAGACAGAGATTGGACGGCACATTTAACCCGTGACGCACCATTAGCACTATGAAATGCCAAACGGACATGCAGCCAATCAACTTGGCGGACAGTTGGACAAACCGAGTGTCAAAAGTAGAGACAGACAGAAACTCTCCGCTCTATTTAACCGGGGTTGCATCATCTGGGCCAATAAATTGTGGGACCTTGAGACCACGAGGGAAAGAGACAAAGGAAATAGGGGAGGGAAGGAGAAACGGGATGGCTAATAGAAAGATGGAGAAACAGGGGTGGGAAATAGGAGGAGGAAAAATGAGGAAAGGTGAGTGAGACAGGCAGAAAAATACTACAAGGTAGCTAAGAAAATGCAGAAGACGAGCGTACAGGAGAAGGGGAAGGGAGAGAATGTAAGTAAACATTATTAAATGGAATAATGTAGAAGGAGGAAGGACAAGAAGAAAAAGAATTAGGTAGACGTTGAAGTAGTGAGAGGAAGAGGAGTACAGAAACATGGTGTAAATAAAGGTGGAAAGAGGAAATGCGAATAAGGGTGAAGAAAGAAGAATATATATAATGAGATGAAAACGAGGAAGAACTTGGTTAAATGAGCAGAAACAAGGTTGGAAGTGAAACACAAAAAGGGAAAGGTAGACGGCACATGAAAGGAGAACATGGAATGAGGCAGAGGCATGATGAGCGTGAAGAAGGAACAAGAGGCAGAAGAAAAAAAAGTAGGGTAAAGAGGAGGGAAATGAGGAAGTGATGAGACTGTAGATGGAAGAAAAGGTAAACAGAATAGAAAAGGATGAAAAGCAGATTTTTTCTGAGTCTGTCTCATTCATTAGATCCCCTGTACCTATAGATTTTTCCGGATAATCGGTGGACCAGATCAGACCACCGCTCTGAAATCTGGAGTTACATACATACAAAGGCTGATCGAAAAACTAGCCGTTCATCCACTTATTAAGGACATAATAAGTCCTTTTTTAAAATTTTTATTATATTTTTTATGAAAAAAATTTCTCCAGATCAGCTATAGAGTAAAGAAACGAATTTGTTGCCATTAATAACCAACACCAGAGAGGGATTTTGATAATACATCATTCATAGTAGGGGGTTCACTATAACTGCAGTCAACACTGTCGAATTCTGTGACCACAGAAATAGAATACTTATAAAATCGCATGAGGTCAGCGAAATACAGGGGAGATGAAGGGGATTTAACATGAAAGAACTGGTTCATATATATGGCTGTTATTATTATTATTATTATTATTATTATTATTATTATTATTATTATTATTATTATTATTAATCTGCTGCTGGTAATCTTTTGTATTAATATTTCCATTATTACAGTTTACTCATAACAGCAGTTAAACGCAGAATATTGGAATAATGTTAAAATAGATACAGGAAAACAGAAAGCCAGCAATAATAGTGATTATGTTTTATATTTATGTAATAGCGATTATTTTTATATAATCATTCTATAAAAAGAGAAAATAAATTTATTAGAACACAAATTTTCTCAGTTCCAACGTCTGTGTACACAGGAAAAAATCTTCATACACTCGTATATTCTCCATCAAATTTTCGTCTTCTACATAAAAGAAACATTGAATTGCCCGAGGGTGAATATATTTCCATTTCATATTCCATCCTTTCATCAAACCTTCCATTAAAAATAGAAAAAAATAAACCTTTTTGATTTTCGTTTTTTATCGATGCAGTTCCGAGTCTCCTGCCAAAGAATTCCTGCAAATTAATTTTATAGTTACAAACAAAATTGTTATGAATGGTTACAAAGAGACCAGATGTAAACAGTAACGAACAGAATGGCTGCAAATGGTTACAAAGTGTGGTCATTAAAAGAACAATTGCGTTTGCCAAACATTTCTTTTCTCTTGTGCCTAATTTCTTTCAGTTTTCCCTTTACCTTTATGCGTATGTATTCTCGCTCGGTCACACAACTGGTTCTTTTCTATCCATAAAATGCTTATTAGCAGAATTTTTTTTATATGATTTTCTACTGTTATTTCTTTCATACAGGTAGGATTTTCTTCTGGTAGAAAACACATTCCTAAGTTTTTAGCAAAAAGTTAAATGTGTTGAAAGTGTTTGGGGGTAAGGCGAGAACTTTTGTAAAACATTTATCTTCTCATTCTGTAAGAAAATAAATTTACGAGGGCCAGTGGGACTGTACATCATTACTTACGCATAAGGTTACCCTTTTCAAGTTGTACAGAACTCCCATCTGTTATAGGTCCCTTTTTTGTATGGATTTTATGTAGAGTTAACTTACGAGGACTGCCCAGATAATTTGTCTAACTTTAGTGTGTGCAACATAGGGTTGATGTTCGTACCTGCTAAACTTCGGATATACTCAATTTCTCATTCTGCCTTGCAGTGTCTGTAAGTATTTCTTCATTGCTTTTGTAGTCAGCTTTTTCTTTTTGATACATTACTTCTTTACTTTCATAATTCATGAAATATTTTTGATCCATTCCTTAAAGAACTCATTTTACCTCAAAAGTTTTTAAAATATGTGTAAACATTGCTGTCTGTTTGTTTCTAGTGTACGTTCATTACTGGTATATATATATAGATATATATATATATATATATATATATATATATATATATATATATATATATATATATATATAATATATATATATATATATGTATATATATATATATATATATAAAATTATATATATGTATATATACATATATATTTATATATATATATATATATATATATATATATATATATATATATATATATATATATATGTGTGTGTGTGTGTGTGTGTGTGTATATGTATATATACATATATATACATATATATTTATATATATATATATATATATATATATATATATATATATATATATACAGTATATATATATATATGTGTGTGTGTGTGTGTATGCACATATATGTAAGTATATATATATATATATATATATATATATATATATATATATATATATATATATATATATATATATTCTGTATATATATGTATATGTATTATTCTTGACTAGATAATTGTAGTACATTATATTTTTTTGTTGTATATTTACTCGTCCTATTTAAATCGTGTTTGAATTCCAGATATCCAGAAATAATATATCTATCACATCCACGATTTTCAGTATTCGACATCCCAAAATATTTTCGTTTTCTTTAACAAGAGAAATCTCAGAAACACTTCAAAATAACAAGAAAAATAAAACAAGGAAAGAAAGAAAACTGTCAAAGCCTCGAATATTCTTGCTAAACAAACTCACGACGGCCATTGGGAAGAGAAATAGAGCGAACACTCTACTTTTGCAGAGTGCATCCTGCAATATTGCATATATGCGACATCTGTGCATTTGCATTATTGCATGCCAGGTAATAGAACCGCGTATATATATTCTCTCGCTGGTCGGCCAATACCTCGCTTCTAAACCCTGCAGACACTTCGATCATCCGTCTTGGACGATGTCTAGAAATCAATACGAGCGATATTGAAGGGATCTTTGGGCTTTATTTTCTCCCTTATTTATTTATATATAAAAAGAGCTGTTTAAAGCAAGTCAGTATTTAAGGAAAATAAGAAGGGAGTTAGTCCGCTTCATTCGGAAAGTGCGGAGAGAATTTTGTGAATAATCTTAGATGATCTGTGAATGGGTACCGGCATCAGGTGTTAGTGTAAAGAAATGACATGTGGTTATCAGCCTTAAGCTAAAAGTTTTGCTGCATCCGAGGGATTAATATCGTTGGCGCAAATCTCCTATCTTCGAGTACCTCTTTCACTCCATCTGCCTTCTATTTTCTAGCGTTTTCAGTTATTTTCTCTCTGAACATTTTGGAATTTTACATTCTTTTCACCAACCTGTCATCTTTCATTTCATCTACATAAACGAACAAATTCAAAACATTCTGGACCATTCTTAAACTTACCCTAAGCGTTTTGCCACTGCCTTTACGAAAATCTACATTTCCCTCCCATACTAATCTTCTTAGTCACATGTACTAAGCAAATATTTTATCTGGACAATTTCAGTGGTGTTAGTTCCTTGTTGGACAGGTCGGCATAGTTATCGGCTAGCACACTGCTGAACCCGAGTTCGAATCTCCGGCGGGCCAATGAAGAATTTTTCTGGTGATAGAAAATTCATTTCTCGCTATAATGTGGTTCGGATTCCACAATAAGCTGTAGGTCCCGTTGCTAGGTAACCATTTGGTTCTTAGCACGTAAGATAAGTCTAATCCTTCGGGCCAGCCCCAGGAGAGCTTTTAATCAGCTCAGTGGTCTGGTTAAACTAAGGCATACTTTTTTTTTTCTTTAATTTGTATTCAACATCTAGCCTTGGTCTCATCCCAATCTTTAGCACACACCCTGTTTCCTGTCTTGCTTTGTGTTCTGCGAATCACTTCCAGCATTCAGCCTTCATTCCTTTTATTCTCATCCATATATCAATGCGAATAAAATGATGTGCTTTCTAGTGCCATCGAATTTTCGTTTCCATTCACCCTCATAACCTTAATCATGCTCATGAATCCCCTCATGTTTCTCCGCTTGCAAATACAAGACCTTTTTACTAGCTTCTGGAGTTTCTATTCACTGTCCCTAATCATCTGCAAATGTCAAGCATTCCTCTGTCCATTCACATCTCTGTCCATTCACAGTCCATTCCTTGCATTTCCTGTCCATTCTCTGACTTCTTGTATCACTGTCCATAAAAAGTCATTGCCTCAGACACTTGTATGAGAGACCAGATACTCTTCCATTTACATCTAACAAACTTAGCTTTCACATATACACACATACACACATATATACATATATGTTTATATTTATATATAATGTAAGCTCTTCGTTGGGAGAGTCGGTAGAGCTTTGGACTGGAACTCGCTAGGCCCGAGTTCGAGTCTCCGGCCGGCTGATGAAGAGTTAGAGGAGTTTATTTCTGGTGATAGAAATTTATTTTTCGCTATAATGTGGTTCGGATTCCACAATAAGCTGTAGGTCCCGTTGCTAAGTAACCAATTGGTTCTTAGCCACATAAAATAAGTCTAATCCTTCGGGCCAGCCCTAGGAGAGCTGTTAATCAGCTCAGTGGTCTGGTAAAACTAAGGTATACTTAATTTATATATAATGTGTGTTTATACAGACACAAACACACAGACTCACACACACACACACACACACACACACACACACACATATATATATATATATATATATATATATATATATATATATATATATATATATATATATATTTGCGCACACTAACAGACATATATATGTATATGTATGTGCATATGTGCATGTATGTGAATGTGTGTTTGTGAGCCACCTTTGTAGAGACCTTGAACCCACGCAAATATATACGTGTGAAAATTTTCTATTAAAAACAGTTCGCGCAGATTCGAGAAACTTTTAACATAAATAAACTCAACATCATAATTCCAGCGATCTTCTTATCATTTAAGTTCTATTGTGCAAAATCACAACGTTGCGAGAAATTGACAGAGCGTGAAATGTTTACGAATAGCGTTTCCATTTTACATTTGGAGGGAGGTGGCAACAGTATTAAATAATCACTAGGCGAAATATCCCTCTTGAAAATAGAAACAGAAAACATTCTGCAATTTTGAAGAGCAAATGTACAATATGTTATTGGTTTAAAGTTTTTTATGAACCGGAATATTGTGCCCAACACTTGTTGGAAATTTGTTTTAACACAGAAATGGTTCACTACAAGTTGTGAGGTAAATATACTAATTTTACTACAAAAATATGGAATTATTTTTATAAATGTTTTCGGTATCTAGACCGGAACTAATTCTTCAATTTCCAGTGGAACCAGTCTTTTAGGAATCTCTTGCACCACATACAAAGTTGCTGTTACTATCTCTTTGGGTAGAGAGTACTACCCAGATGACAGCCACCTCCCCTTTTCCTTATGCTCTTGGAAGGTTTGGCCATCACACATTCTGTAGTAAATCAACTTTCCCCCCCCTGAATATCTAACATCTTACAACTTCGCAGGTTGCAAAGTAACATTTTTTCTCTCCCCTTCTCCACAAATATGTCCTCCATAAACTTATCCAATATGGTTTGTAAATTTTTTCCTAAACCTTTCAAGATTCCGTCAAATTGTATGTGTAGGCAGCGAAGATTTTCATTTGCTGGTACGCTTTTACAAGACAGCCTTAACTGGTACATCTGCTCCACATTGAATTTGAGTTTGACAGATCACTGGAGGGTATTTGAAGTTACTGAAACAGCCACTTGCCTGCTTGAAGGTCCACTCTAGTCTAAGATGAGTGGATTAGGCAAACTGTTATGATCATTATGATTATTTTATTTTCAAACTCTCAAAGATTTTTTTGTATTTTCATTTGCTTGTTTTACTTCCATAATTCTTGATGCAGTGTTTTGTAACATACAAATAATCCAGTTATATTAGGACATTTCATCGATTCATTTTTTCTTGTTTTCTTTTTATTTTCACTGAAACTTTCATTTTGCTAATGCACCAGAGAATTTTGCCTCAAGGAGCGGAAGTATGCTACAAAACGCGTTTGAAGGAATATATGGTAATCCAGACTGCAAGAAAAATGTATTCTTAAGGATGGCCTTTAAATGTATTTTGCATATTTGCACACAATGAAAAAGACAACAAATGAAATTCTAACTATTTAAATTCCCAAATTGTTCTATAAGTCACAGAAAAAGAATATTACGGAAAATAAAAAAAAAAAAGTTTTATTGCAGTGCAACGAATGTGAGGGGGGAAAATGCCTGAGAAAAATAAAATATTTTTCAGCTGATCAATTAAGCTACTCTCCCTCGCACATTTTGCTCGCAACCCAACCGTGACCCAGTGCCTAATCAACTCGTTCAAACTGCATGATCAAGCAGATGCCTCTGTGCCTGCCTGTCTTTCTGTCCGTCTTTCTGTCCATTTGTCAACCCGTCACCTGACTGTCAGGTTCTAGGACTGTCCACGTCGTTTAATCTGCATCGGAAAATGTATTCGCATTCGCTGTTTAGTATTGAACTATTCCGCCATCTTGTGGTTTGCGAAATATTGGAAAGCATAATAAAGGATTCGTTAAAAGCAAAAGCAAATGGAAGACAGGAACGGCCGTTGATTGTGTGAATTTATTAAGACACACACATATATATATATATATATATATATATATATATATATATATATATATATATATATATATATATATATATATATATATATATATATATATATATATATATATATATATATATATATATATATATATATATATATATATATATATATATATATATATATATATATATATATATATATATATATATATATAAGGAGATATTTAAATGGAAGAACATTAAAAGCAGGATGGCAGGGAATTCATAGAAGAGACGATTACTCTTCGAAGATCTATTTTGGAAACGATGGAAATGGTTTGGAGAGTTTTAGCCTCCAGTTTATTACATATATCAATTTGTCATAGGGAGTTTGATATTTTTTTGCTTAACACGTTCTTTTAAATTTTATCACAGGAATAATTTTGCTCTCAAGTAATGTTTAGTAAATAACCTGAGTGATAAAATTTCTTATAACACAAGCTAGGTCTACGATGAGAACTAAAGGGAAATTTGGAAATCAGACCCATTTCATTCCTAATCTTTGTTATTAAATTTCCACTATTTTTCATGTCGTTCAGTCTTACCGGTAACATACCTTGTCACGGATATGCCTTAATACAAAAAAAAAAAAAAAAAAAAAAAAAAAAAAAAAAAAAATCAGCATGAAATAATTTTTTTTATTA